>NW_027461570.1:0-177029 GCF_027571235.1 Dermatophagoides pteronyssinus
TTTTTTCTTCCAAATGATTAAAGAGAAGCTATTACTATCATCCTCATCAACATCATCAGTAGCAGAATAATAATATAATATGGGCGTTCTACCTGCATCTGTACGTCCAATTGGTCCAATAATTAATCATCATTCAATAAATAGAATGGGAAATCGTTCAACATTTAATATACAATTATTTGATGGTTTTACTGATAATTTAGCATTTTTAATACCATTAGGTATTGGCCTATTAACACTTTCATTATTAACATTTTTGGGTAATGCAATGGTTGTACATGCAATACGTACTGAACGTAAACTTCATACGGTATGTTAAAGATTTCTTCTTCTTCATTTTTCTTTGTTAATTTGCCTCTCTAAAGTTGTTGATGATGATCATAGTGTTAATGATAAGAATGTTGTTGTTTTTTTTTCATAGAAATTCATTCGATTCACAGAGAAAAAAGCAAAATTGAGTTCTTGGTAGACAAAAAAAAAATTACTGTATCATTTGCGAATCATTTCAAGAAAAAAAACATCCGAATCTTTCAGAAAATCTGTTCACAAATAGCCCTATCATTATCATCACATTATCCTTTTTCTATAATCATTCAGATTCAGAAGAGTAGAGTAGCAACAACAAAAACGAAAACGAAAACTTATCAAATAAATTAGCCTGATTTAAATCAAATCGGCCATATTTGATTACTTCTGGTAACAAAAACAAACAGAAAGAAAAGAAAACCACTTACATACAGAAGTTTTATTCTGTTATCGTAATTAAAAATCTTCAAGGATTTTTTTCTTAAAATATATGTTATATGTGAAGAAGAAGAAAAACTCATCATCCTGATGATGATGATGATAATCAGAGAATCTTATGACAATCAATCTTTATTGTTTAATGAAAAGAAAATTCTGCTGCTGCTACAGTGTTAAAACTGAAAATAATTTTTCTTCAAAAAAAAATTAATTGTAATCATCGAGAGAGAAAAAAAGGAAAACTATCTTTTAGTCATTAACACACGGTTGTAAAATTATCTTTTTTAAAAAAATAAAGAAAAATTTCAAAATTATACGGTTCACCATTACAAATGTTGAAAAATTTCGTAGCTTTGCATCATTTGAAACACAAACTAAATCACCATTATTATTAACACATATATATCCGATAGGGATTTTAGCTTCTTCTTTTTCTTCATTTTGCTTTTGATTTTGATTTTGATTTAACAAGACTTTCACCAAAGAAGAAAAATCCATTATTAAAAATTTATAAAGAAAGAAAGTAAGTGTGTGTTGTGAGAAAAAAATGATGATGATGATGATTTTCTTAGGCCCAGAACTCTGTTGAAAATGTGCTAAAAAGCTTAATTTTTCTTAGCTTTCCTAGCTGTTTTTTTTCAGAAGAAGAAGAAAAAGATTAAAAATCCAAATCCATTTTTTTCTTCTCTTTCTATTATTATATGATATTAGTGTTTGTGTTTCAAATAATAATATCATTTTCAATTTTCGTTTACCTTCGTTCATCATGAAAAAAAGTCCTTGTCCAATGTTTTCTACCAATCATCATTCGGGAAATATGAAAATTCTGGCCAAAAAAAAATGTCATCAATATTTGCTTGTTTGTTATGAAGGAAAGCAAATGAATGAAATGAATGATAAATAAGAAGATAATTTCATTGAATAAGAAGAAAAAGGAGGGGGAAGATAACAAACAAGATTGACAAATAGAAAATGATGATAAAATTTTCATTAGTTTTTTATATACACAGAGAAAAATTATTAATGTGAAATGAAATGAATAAATAATAAAGTTATACAGTGTCTCTCTGTATCTATATTTTCTATTCTTATTTTGGAAGAAACATGACCCGTAAAAAAAATGAATGATCTAATAACATTTACATGATGATAACATTATTTTTTTTCTAGTCATAATCCATCTATGTCAACATTCATTATCGATTATTATGTATTTTATATTATTGACTTTTTTCTTTCCCTTCCTTTTATTCATTTTGTAATGATTAATATAAAATGAATATTCTTAGAAGGTTCGATGTGTTTTTTTCTGTTAATCTATTTATCTGTTTAACTTTTCTTGCTTTTTTCTTTTGTCTTTCTTTTTTTCAATCAAGGTTTCCAATATGTTTATATTAAGTTTAGCAATAGCTGATCTAATTGTTGGTCTTATTGTTATGCCATTAAGTTCAACATATGTTATATTTGGTGATTGGATACTTGGCATATTTGTTTGTCAATTATGGTTAGTTATTGATTATACAGCATCAACAGCATCAATATTTAATTTATTAATATTATCATTGGATCGTTATTGGTCAATACGTTCACCATTAAAATATCTTTGTAAACGTACTAAAAAAAGAGCATTAGCAATGATTGGTATTGTTTGGATGATATCAGCATTATGGGCAATACCTATTATTGGTATGTATTTTAACAGATTTTTGTTTTGCTGTTTGTTAACACAGACCTATCCTTGAAAAGAAATTAATTCAATAGTAATTCTACCGAAAAATTTCTCATAGAGAATTTAATTATTGTTTTTCTCTTTTTCTCCTCGTTGTCTCATTCAACAATCAAATTAAAAATGCATTAAATTAAATTTTTTTCTTCCCTCCATTCTTCTCAATTCTGTTCGACAGTGAAGCCAACATTTTTTTACAAAGTCTTTTTTGGCCCTTCGTTTCTTGTTGAAAATGTTTAAAAAGGATTGGTGGTGGTTGGTTGTATAATTTCTTCTTCTCTGATTTCTTTTCCTCTCCCTTAACAATGTAATTTATCATGTCACCATAAATAAAAAATGAATAGAGGAAGAAAAAAAATGGATGGAAAACTTGAGGTTTATTATACACTTCATTATCATCCTTGTGTGAAGATAATTCATTGTGTGTATCTCGAATAACGTTCAAATACTTTACTGTACTTTCTGATATAGCCAAACCATTATCTATCTTTAAACAGAAAAACAACAACAAACTTTTTGTTTTGTTTTTTTTTGGAAAGAAAGTTTAATTCTTGACTCTAGGATGCTAAGAAAATTGTGAATTTGTTTTTTCCTTTCAGTTTTTTTCCTACTACTCTCTTGAGCTCAATTATTTTCATTGTTTAGAAAATTTTTTATTATCATCATTGGATGCGGTGAATCTTTACTGTTGTTGTTGCTTTTCAACTTTTGAAATTTCTTTCTTTTCTGGCTTTCTTTTTCACACCAAAATTATCGTTATCATCATTTGATGAATGATCGAACGAAAAACAATATCTCCATCTGAATATTTTTTCGCAAATAAAACTTCGTTCGATGGCTGTTGACAGAATATTCTTTTGCAAAATTTCACTTGTTGTTGTTCACTGTATGTAAAAGCAGAAAAAAATATGCGTGACAAATCAATTGGCGAGGGGAAAGAGGATTTTTTTCGAAAAACTTTTCTCTTTTTTTATTTTGTAAAAAATTGTGAAAACATTTCTCTCAGAATGTTCCAACAACAGAACAGAGAAATTGACAAATCAAAGAATCATGCATTTTTTCTGCAGTTCTCTCTCTCTCTCTCTCCCTTCAAAAAATTTGAATTTCAATTTGCATGGAAGCAAAAAAATAAAAAATAAATTCCAAGTTTGAATTCAAATTCAAATTCAAAAAAAAGGAAAAGAGAAAAAAAAATGACAAAAGTGTGAAAGTTGATAAGACGAAAGAAAGAAGATAGAAAGAAAAAAATTCTTGTAAGCGAGTAATTTCCTTTCAATTTCACTTTTCTAATCTTGTTTGTATGTGTGAAATGCAATTTCACATTTTTTTCTTCTTCTTTTCAAATTTTTCTTATCAATTTCATATTTTTTTCCCTGTAATCAACAACGACGATGACAAGAAAAAAAAATCCTGGCAATGATGTTATCAAAAGTGAATGAAAAAAGAAAAGCTGGTTATTGAAATCAATATAAAAAGGAAATGTGTGAAAAGAAAAAACATACAGGAATTTATGTCAATTGATTGGAATTCATTTCATTTTTTTTAACATTTCATTTTTCTTGTTGAACATTATTTACAACAACAACAACGACAAATGATTGAAAATTGATTTTTGTTTGAAATGAATCGATGATTTATGATGGTGGCAGTGGTGGTGGTGATCCAATTTTGTAGAAAGTTTTTCTCTTTCTGTTGATTAGATTGATTGATTGATGTTTTTGCGTATATCCTGACAAACCAATTCAAGAAAAGAAAAATAGAAAAATGTGTTTTTGAAAATACTTATTAAGTCAATTGATTAAGGTAGTGAGCAGCATCCAAAAATCAAATTCTTCATATATGATGTTATCTCAACCCAAAAACCAAAAATCAAACAAGATTTTTGTTCATTTCAAAGAATTGAAACAAAAAAAAATGCTGCATTATTTTTTGCTGAAATCAAAAGTTTCATACAAATGTTTGATTCGGCAATTTTTCGGCTTAGTTGAAATAAAATGAAACGCATTCCTATGGTGATAATCAATTTTTCTATAGTAAAATAAGAATCAATCAATCATCATAATTGCTTTGCTTATGTCATTTTCATTGATGAAAATTTTCTCGTTTCTAAGTATTGAATGAATGTTTTTGAATAAAAGCATCATTAAGGCCAAAGAATTTTTCTTTTCTGCTTTGTTTTGCTTGCAAACCACATAAATGGACCAAAAAACGAAACCATGACAATTTAACATGAATGATGATTCTCTATTTCCTCGAATTTTTTCAAATAATTATCGTTATTATTATCCGAAAACTTGAAATTGTATTGTCCATTATGTTGATTTCTTGATTCATTTGTTTTCCTATTGAAATCTGTTCAGTTTTACAACATAAAATCCATCAGTTTTTTTCTCCATCAGTTTTTTTGAAAATTGCGATGATGAAAATCATCTCATGCTGTGTGTATGTTTGCTATATGTCACATTATCCTGATGATGATGATTGCTGTAGTAGTTATTTGACATTTATATACTTTGGTTCTTTCTTCATTGTCTTCTATATGGATTATGAATATAATATTTTCTGTTTTCCACAGAAAACCAAGAAAAAAAACCACAAGATTATGATGACAGACGACGATGAAGAAGAAAATGAAATTTAAAAAAATGAAAATTGATTTAAAAAAAAAATTCTTGAATTTAATTCCATTCGAAAGCAAAGAAAAAGAGAATTTCAGTAAAAAGTGCAAAAAATAACAAGGATTGCCTCACACAGTTTCGTATATGAAATTATGTTTGAACAGTGGAAAAATTTTCAAAAATTTTCCATTTTTCTTTCATCTTTTTCTTTCTAAATTTCTCAATTCATTCAATTTCGCTCGATTTATTTTTTCCGATTTTATTTACTCAAATGTCTACTAACGATACTTTTCGTTTCTTTCTCTCATCGTGTATCAAATATGGTTGACCGAATTGATTATTGAATTGGACTGAAGGTCAAAAATTCATTTTTTATTTGTTTCCTTTAAATTTCTGCCAATAGTAATTTTTTTCTGTTTTGGTTTTGGTTTTGTAAAAAATAGGCAGAAACAAACAGAAAAATCAATCGAATGAATCAAATGAAGCTGAGAAAAAAAGAAGAAGAAGAAGAGGAAAAAACCAAACGACAAAAATCTTCAATCCACGAATGTTGTTTGTTTTGTTTGTTGTTTTCTCTAAAACAATCAAAAAGGAAGAATCAAGAAAATATGGTTCATCGATTGTCTTTAGTGTTGTTTGCTTGTACGTTCATTTTCTCCAAATCCACCACTACTGTAAATCGGGTGGAGATTGTCAATCGACAGAAAAAAACCGAAATTCCGTGCTACTTCTAATGATGATCATTTACTATTCACCCAAAAATTCTGGTAGCAAAAATGGAAAACAAAATTTGTCAAACATTCAAGGTTTTGGTCGCATTCACTAACTCACTTGATCATGAGAAAACGCTTAATCGATTATCTTTTTTTTGGGCATTTTTCTATATTATCAGTTATTGAAATATTTATATTTCTCTTGATAAATGTATGGCAACACGAAAGTTCTTGTTTTCTGTATTTTTTGTTGTTATGAAAATTATTTTCCGGTAAATCAAAGATTTAACCAAATCAAGTTTCTTCTACTGCAAATGTTTTATTATCACGAAACTTGAAAACAGAAAAAAATATTCATAAAATGATGATGATTGTCCCTCGAAGAAATGATTTTTCTCAATTTGGTAGTTTGGTTCGTTTTTTCTTCTTTTGTTCAAATCAATTTGCAATCAAATTCAATTGCAAGAATCGAAAGAAATTTAGAAACATTCTCTGTTTTCCCCCGTCTCAGATGAACAAATTATGATTGTTATGTGTGTATAGACTTGTATTAGACAATTTTCTTATCAATTTTTCAATTTGCTTTTGGGTCGAATAAGAGAGAAAACAAATTTAAAATTACTAAATTCTACAATGATGATGATGATGATGATGAAGTAAAGTTTTTTTTGTTACAAAAACGAAAAATTCACAAATGTCGAAAGCTTTTTTTTTACAAATTTCATGTCCATTATATATTTGGGTTCTCTTTTCTCTCTTAATGGCCCTAGATGATGATGATGATCGTTTATCGTTACAATTCTTTCTCTCTCTCTCTTGCATTCGTTTTTGTATTTGTATTTTATTTTCTCAACAATTTGAAATAGAATGGAATTCGGTCATGAACGATTCATTTGATTTTGGGAAATTTTATCCGGAAAAAAGAAGAAATTCCAATAAAAAAAACCAAACCAAACAAATGGATTTTAATCTGAGAGCAAAAGAGAAAGAGAGAAACACAAGAAATAAATGTGAATAAATGCAAATCGAATGTTCTTCTTCTTCTTCTTCTTCTTTCAGCAATAAATCATGATGAATGATATTAATTTTCATTTTATCATTCATTTTCTTCATTGAATGAATTATTGATTTTTAATTTCTACTGTCGAAGGAAAACGAAATCATATTTTCTAATTTAAAAAATACATTTTTCAAATTTTTGAGTTTTTTCTTTACTATTTAACACAAGAAAAGTTTCCAAAAACTTGTTATCTACACAAAAGAAAGAAAGAAAAAGTTTCAAAAACACACTTTATCTTGACGAAATCAATCGATAAGCACAGAAAAGAAATCTGCTTTCATTTATACCATAAAATAGTCATTCATACATTTTATTCATGATTTTCACTTGATTCTGATTCTTTTTGATTTTCCCAGTTCAAATGCAAAAAAAATAAATAAATAAATTCTGTAATCAGAAATGGAAAAGTTTACTTTTTTTCAAAGCAAATCTTGTCAAACATTTTTTTTGATATTGAAATGAAATGAATGAATGAATGAAAAGGGTGAAATAAATTATTATTTTTTTCTCGTTGATCATTTCAATGTGTATGTTTTTTGGATTTGATTTAATTTGATTTATGATGTTGATGAGGTAATGATCAGAAAGAAAGCAAAAATCAAAGCTAAAATAAACAATCCGAAAAAAAATTGCCAATCAGTTTAGTTCATTTGCCTTTTTTATTTTTCCCCCATAAACTATCCATCTTTCTCGCTCTCTGTAAATACATTCAAATTCAGTGGGGGAAAAAATATAGCCTCAAGGTTGGTTTTTCATAAAGAATTGACTATCTGTTTGATAGTTATGTAAATATATTTTTTTGGTATTGAATTGCTGGAATGTTTGTTCGTTCGTTCGTTCGTTAGTTGAACGAAAAACAACAAAAAAACAAAAATGACATTTGAAAATCATTTTGATGTTTTTCATATTTTGCCATTTGCCATTTATTAAAACACAAAATTTGTATGTTTTCTCTGATTTTTGTAAGTTTTCCTGATTTTCGTTTTCAAAATTAGTCCACATCATTAGCACAGAATCGAAAGAATTTCGCATGGAAAATCTGTAGATGATGATTAATTTGTCGTTGGTGTTGTTGCCAACCACAAAATTGTTCATTTGCTGTTGTTGTTGTTGAAAATAAATTTCCAATCAATTGTTATTACAATCATTTTTCAGCTTCTGCCTAAAAGTTTACAACGTAAAGTTTACAATTTAATTTCTTCATTCACTTTTTGTTTTTCATTTCAAGTTTTGGTTGAATACGAAAAAAAAAATTGGAAATGAAAGTTGCAAAAAATAAAAGTTTTTTTATCAAATTTGATTTTTAGGCCTATAAAATGTGAATTTTACGAGATGAATCTATCTCTCTATCTCTCTCTCTTGCTTTGTCATTTCATTCATCAAAATGAAAAATGCAGCAAAAAAAGAAAAACCTTGGACTCGAAATGAAATTCTCTCTATTTTTTTTCAATTCAATCGTTTTATTTTCAACAGAAAAAACCTTGTCTAATTCAACAACAACAACAACAAAAGTTGATATCATGTTTTGGTCTTTTTCTTTTTCTTTTCGCCAGAATATTATCAAACGTAACAGATGTTTTGGCTTGGATGACGTTTCTATAGAAAAAGTTTATTGTTGTTGTTGTTGATATTTTACCGGGGAAAAAAAATTCTTTCATTTCTAAATCAAACACACCGAGATAGATACAGAGAATGAATTAAAATGAATTTGAATCATATTTACTCAATCATCAAGTTTGTTTCAACACAAGGAAATACAATGTATTTGCAAAATTCATAGATAGAATGTATGTGTCCATGTCATTTCTTTTGTTTTGTTTTGAAACAAGTTTTTTTGGACATTCAAAACAAACACAGAATCATTGAATGATTTTCAACCTGAATAATTTTTGCTTATAAACGTTTATTGGTTATCCTTTCTACTAAACTAATTTTCTGGCTATCATTTTTTTTTTTGTTTTTCAAAAAATTAAAGGTTGGCATCTTTGGTATAATGATGGTATACGTAAACATCCGAATAATGTTTGTGAAACGGAATTTTCCGATTCAGTTGTATTTAAAATAACAACATCGATTGCAAATTTTCTTGTACCAATGACATTAATGATGATTTTATATTATAAAATATTTCGTGAAATTAAACGTCGTGGTAATTTTAGTGATACAATTAATCATAATCGTCGTCATAATACTAATAATAATAAATCATCATCCATAATGATATTAATGAAAAAAAATTCAAAAAATAATCAAAGTATATCATCAACAACAACAGATCAAAAACAACAACAACAACAACAACAACAACAAAAAAGTGATAAACAACAACAACAACAACAGTTACGTAAACATTATCATCAAAAACATTCATCAATGATGATGGCAACGACAACAACAACAACAAATGGAATGAATATTACATTAACTAAAAATCAATCAAATTTTCCAAAACGTTGTTCATCATTAATGAAAAAATCATCCAACAATATGACAATCATTAAAAATCCAACCGCTACTTCTAATCTTGATCAATGTAATCGTTGTCATCGTCGTAAACAATCAATGACAGCAACCGCAACAACAGCGCCATCCGTATCAAATCGTTTTTTATCAATGAATTTTTTCAATCATTTCAAGCTGATAAGATCAATTTTAACAACAACAACAACAACAAATAAATCAACAACAACAACAAGACAATCAATTGAACAACAAAATGTAGATACCAACTCTTCTGGTGAAAGTTTTAGTGTTAATCTTGATCATAATAATGATGATCTTCAACAACAACAACAACAACAACAATCAAACAAAATGAAAAATTCTGAAAATATTAATTTTGCTGTGATAGAAAAATACTCTAAATCATCATCATCCCAATCATCCAAATCATCATTATCATCATTAAATTCACAATTACGAAACCAACCAAATCAATCAAAATCATCATTGAATCAAACATGTTCAAACCAAATCAATCCAATTGATCAACAACAACAACAAATGGAAATGGAAAGAAAAAATTCAAATGTTGAGCAGGAAGAAGAAGAAGAAAATGTTGATAATGAGGATGATGATGATGATGATGATATAACTGAAATATCTCAACCCGCACTACCATCATCATCATCAACATCATCATTGTTTTTACGTGATCTTAAACGTGAACAACTTAGGTAAGGAGATTTTCTTTTTTACAATTTTCAAACATTTTAAACAAAAAAAAATCTGTTTCAGATTTATTTTGTCTGATTGTTCAGGCAGAATTCCGCCATTTTTTTCTTTTTTTCTAAACTTTCCTTGATTTTTTTTCCATAATAAATCGACAAATTTAAAAAAAGCAATTCAAAACAATGATATGTGTGTGCTTTGAACCAAAGATTCTTTCTTTCTTTTTTTATGGCTCTTTTGGATATTTGTATTCAGTGAGAATTGAAGAATAGAAAAACAAAATTGTTTGCCTTGTCGGAAAGAAAAATTGATTGCTATTTTCTTTCTTTTTTTCACTGAAAAAAAATTTCATATTTTTCTTTCTTCCTTTCATTTTTTTTTGCTTGCAAGCTAAATTCACAGAAAAATGAACGAAAAACTTGCATGGTTGAATTTTTGAATTTATTTGCGCAGCCAAAATTCTAATAAATTTTTTCTTTTTTGTTTCTCTTTCACCACCGAAAAACCAAACCAAAAAACCCCGAATCAGCCATGATAATGGTCATCGTATTATTTGGAATAATCAAAAACAAAAATGTTTCAATCAACAACGAATCAATAAAGGATTGAAAAATCATAATCATAATGATAACGATGATTTAATTAAAAAATCTTCAAATAACTGTGATAATATTAGTGAAAATAAACAATCATCTTGTAAACAATTTTGTTCATCATCATCATCATCATCATCATCATCATCTTCATCGACTGCATCAACATTATCAATGATTTCATCATCATCATCATCATCAACAAATTCCGGAAAATTTAATGAAATTCATCAAAAAAATTTTGAAAAAATTGCCTATTTCAATCAATTGACTGTGATGAGTTTACAACCATCAACTTCTAATAATGATGATGATGTTTCAATAAAGAATAATGAAAATGTAAATGTTGATTGTCAACAACAACAACAACAACAACAACAAATGCAAACATCATCTTCAATAACAACAACAACAACAACAACAACAAATCAATTGAATTCATCATTTTGTTTGTTGCCTGAAAACATTTTTCCGATATAAATGTTAAAGTAGAATATATTGATTATCCAATAACAACCAAAACAACAAAAAATTCAATCGAAAGCAATTCAATAAATTTGACATACTTGAATGTAAACAACAACAACAACAACAGTGAAAATAATGATCAAAATATTCATAGAATGAATTTAGATTATCAACCAGAGAAACAATTTTTAGATAAACAACGTTCAAATTCATTGAATACTGTTTGTGATTTTCAACAAAAGCAACAACAAAAACAACAACAACTTGAAATGAATAAAACAACATTAAATCCATTTGAAAATATGAATAAATCATCAACAAAATCATTAAATTTAACAATGAATAATTATTATCATCATTATCATCATCAACAAAATAAGCAACGAAGACGACGACGACGACGAAGAAAAATTCAAAAATGTAAATTTTTTTACATAAAAAAAATTTCTATATTTACAAAAAGAGTGAATCTCTGATATTTGAAATTTTAATTTATTAGTTTTCAATTCAATTTTTTTTGTTAGGTCAGAAATTCAAAAGTGCAAAGAAAAAAAAATTGATTTTCAATTTTTCTCTGAACTTTTTTTCTGGTTTTTTCGAAATTTCATACCAGAATTTAAAGAATCAACAATTTTTTTCTTTTTGGTGGGAAATCACGAATGTTGTGAAAAGAAAAGAAGAAAAAGAAAAATTTTTGAATTTCAAATTTTAATTTTTTTCTTCTTTCTTTTGACTCTTTTTTTTTCTTATTTTTTGCTTTTCAATTTTGTGTCGAAATCCAGAAATTGAATCAGAAATTTTTTTTTATTATTGATGTGTTTTTCAACACACATCAAATATCAAGCCTAGCTAACCAACCAACCAACAAACAAACAAACAATGGCGGTCCTGTCAATACACAACTGGACATGATGGTGATAGAGTGAGAGAGAGAGAGAGAGAGAGAGAGAGAGAGAGAGAACGATGAATAAATATTGCATGATCATCACATCTCTTGGGTTCACAGAATTTTTTCATTGAAAATTTCAAAAATTTGATTTCTTTTTTTCGCGATAAAAGAAAAAGAAACTGACAAACGTTTGAATTGTTTTTCTTTTCTGCGATGAAAAACTGAAAAAACCGAATGCTTGATTCTGATGGATTTGATTTTTTTGTTTTTCCCAACATTGAATTTTTCAATTTTTTTTTCAGTTTTGTTTTGCTTATCGTTTATTTCCAAAAAAGAATATTTATGGGAAAATCTTCACAAGTACTGTGTGTGTTTGTTTGTTTGATCAGAATTATTATCGAATCAGTCGGAATAAAACAAAACGAGAAGTAGCTTAAGAGAAAGCATATCAGCCAAAAAAACAAACAAACAATTGATCAAAAATACACCGAAATACAATCCGGATAGCCGGACTGAATAGTTTTCTTTTCTCTTTTTTAATCCTACATTCAAACAAACAGAAAAAACTATGTATGTAAACAAACTTTTTCAAACAAAACTGGACAAACAAACAAACGAAAAAATAAATAATAGAAAAAAACTGAGAACAAGGTGATGTTACTCCAGTGTTGATGGTGGTCAATATTCTTGTAAAAACATGGAATGGACAAACACAACAGAGAGAGAGAATGGAAACAAATCATATCCAGTTTTTTCTTTCCATTTTTTTTCGTTATAACACAACAAAACGCAATCCAAACACAATAAATAAATGTGTAGTTGTCGTTTTTTAACACCCACAAACACCAATAACGACAAACACCAAATTTATCATCATCACCACTGTGAAAAAAGTTGATTTTTTGAAAGTTTTTTTCTTTTTCTCCGTACATTTATGTTATCCGGCTGTGTTGTGTTCGGTTGTGGTTTTTCGTTTTCTTTTCACCGTATTCTATGGATTTTTTTTCTTCCGATCAAGGTTTAGCTGGAATATCTTTTCTATTAATTTTTTTTTCGCTTCCAGAATATTCTGGATTTTTTCGTTTCGGTGACAATCTTTTTCGTTTTTCATTCTTTATTTTGACGATGGATTGATGATTGTGAACAAACATTGTTGTTGTTGTTTAGCCATTTTATTTTCAGTTTTTTTAGTTTTCAGTTCATTCATTCAATGAAGAGAAAGAAAAAAAATCAATCAAGCAAAAATCAATCGTTCAAAAAGAGAGAATCCATATATATAAATCCATAAATCATCATTGATTGTCGATTGTCATTTACTGTTGTTGTTGATGATGCTATTATCAACTTTCTGATACAGCCATTATTTTTAAAAAAATAAAAATTTTCTCCCCATTGAAAATGTTGTTGTTAATCATTTGAAGAATTCCAATCCATTTTTCTTTTCCCTTTTTTTCGTTTCCAAGAAAAAAACCCCATTGTCGACAATGATAGATAAGATTAGAAAAAAATAAGAAAAATTCCATTCTTAACATTGTCATCGATAGATCCTATCCTATTACTACTACTACTGCTATACTTGATTCTTTGTGAATGATCTAAGAATGTTCAAATGTCAAAGTTAATTTATGTTTTCATCGTTTTCTTTCCCTATCACACACTTCATTGAACGGTTATTCTGTTTTTTTTAATATTAACAATCTGAATTTGATTGAAGAAGAAAAAGATGAATATTTTTGACAAAATATGCATAAAACAAAAAGAATAATGATTTTTCACATTGTTTTCTGTTCCGAAAAAATCTGCTTCTATTTCGATCCAATCAAGTTTGGTATTTGGCCTTTCTCTATATATAAGGACATTGACATTTTTTCTTCGTTTTCTCGAAAGAAAGGAATTAAAGATGAAAATGATACTTGGATATTGAATGATGATCATCATCATTATTATTATGAGAGATTCTTTTGTATAATTGAATTTCATATTTTTGGCAACAACAGGAGAAAGATTCGTGAGTTGAGAACTGAACAAAAAGAAAATTACAATTAAGATACACTATTGACCTAATCTTCAACAAAGTATTTATATTCATTGATCTCTTTCTCTCTATTTATTCGAAATATTGATAATAATGATTATCACCGAAAGAAAACAAAAAAATTAATCTTTCAAATAATTACACACACACACATGTACGGAATTTGAATTACATTCATTCATTCATTCAATATGAAACGAATAATGATTGCAAAACGTGTATTGTTTATTTTTTATTTGGTTTTATGACTTTATTTTCATTGTTTATCATATTGATCAAAACAGAACAGAACAGAAACAGAAAACAGAAAATCGTAAATCCGGAAATAGAAACAATATTATTTCAAAAAGTTTCTTCAATAGAATCGTATAGGGAATAGATATTTTTTTTATTGTTACTGTTACTGTTTTGAATGAAAAGAAGAAAAAAAACAATGAAAACAAATTAGCTTGCACTGATTTTTTTTTGACCTAGCTTTTATCTATTTTTGTTTTTTTTATTCAACAATTTCTTTCTTGATTTATTTCCAGTATTTTTAGTTTAGTTTAGTTAAGTTAAGTTTGTTTTTTCTGGCTCAATTCAAAACTATTTATTTATTCGATTAATTAATTAATTAATTAATAATGATGATGATGAGGAAGATTATATAGAACAGTTAATGAACATGAAAAAACATTCTCTCTCTCTCCTATATCATTGTTATATAATCATTATTAAATAACATTGCGATCCAGTGATCTGTATATATTTTTTTTAGATCAGATTCAATCTTGATAACCCTTCTCTCTTTCTCTCTCCAATACTCAAGTAATTAGGAAAAATTATACTATTTGATTAATTGACAAAAAAGGAATTTTGGCCGGTTTTCGTTTTGTGTGAAAAAGTTTTGCTTTGCTTTGCTAGCTTCCTTATTATTGTTGTTGTCAATATTTTTTTGTTTCCGGAAAATGAAGCCGGACCGAAAAGAAAAGTTTGTATTTTTTTTTTTTGTTACCAAACAAAACAAAATACAATGAATTTTAAACTTTGGTGAGAAAAAAACAAACAAAGAATTCCTAGATCAAAGATTTTTGAAATTGAATAAGAAAAAACAAACATGAAAAATCACTTATTTTTATTACAAACACAAAACATATATAGCATTAAAATATCTTTTCTTTTTCGAAGCAAAAAAATACAATCTCAATAAATGTTTTGAAATGATCAGAATAAAAAAATCCAATACACATTTGTTGGATTTCATTGTAAATGTTTTTGATTATTCCACGAATGAATAATCAAAATTGATAAATAGAGTGAGTAGAGAACAAATTTGGCCACAATTTTGCTAAACAATCATCATCATCACCATTCACCATTCACCATTGATACAAAATAGCAAAAATCATTCATTCGAAATGAATGTTTGTCAGTGTGCAAAATAAAAAAAGAAGAATGTTTGAATCTCTCTCTTGCTTTGGCATTTATTGGGCAATAACTTTGGATCAGGAAAAAAAGAAAAACAAATTTATTGCTTAAACGCATATACATTATTCATTTGTCGACAAAAAGAGAGAGAAAAAATCATCATCATCAGTATCATCATCAGTTGAAAATAATTTCATTTTCAACTGCGAAATAGGGAGAAAAGAAAAAAATTCTATAATTTTTCAATTGTTATTTTCATTCTCATTTTTGAATGAAAATGGAGAAGGAAAAATTCCAAAAAAGTGAAAATTTTTTTTACAAAAAACAGAAAAGAAAGTAATATAGTCGAAATGGCATCAATTTTAATGATGATGTTTGGACTTGGAAAAACTTGAAAATAAAGAATCAATGAACCATCAAAATAGAATGGAATTTTCATTATTATTGTTTTGTTTTGTTTTGTTTTGTTTTTCTCCAGTTTCTGTCCTTCAAATTTATTATTATTTGTTTTACAGTTATGATCCAGGATAGACATAGATAATGTTGACAAAATTTTAATTGAATTCTTTTTAGCTAAAAGATTTTTTAACATGAAATACTAATTGGTAAAGTATATGGGTGGCAATCATCATTATCATTATTAAATTGAAATATTTTTGTTTCTTTCGATTGATTTGGTTTTGCTATAGTCTATAGTTAT
This sequence comes from Dermatophagoides pteronyssinus, assembly GCF_027571235.1. Lineage (NCBI taxonomy): Eukaryota > Metazoa > Arthropoda > Arachnida > Sarcoptiformes > Pyroglyphidae > Dermatophagoides > Dermatophagoides pteronyssinus. Next base: position 16,125 of record NW_027461570.1, read on the forward strand.
TTTTTTTATAATCAGTACATCTATGTCTATAGTGTGCGGTTGTGATGTTCAAGTGTTAAAAGTAAATGTAAAAATAAACATTTTTTCTGGAAATTTTTGGTAAAGGTCAACATATAACCAATAATGAAAAACAACAAATTGATAATGTTTGTTAGATGATCATTAAAATACATTACATATATTCACAGTCGAAATTGATTGGAAAGAAGCAAAAAGCAATGAAAATAATCATAAACCTAGAAGGAAAACTATAGCAGGAAATTTACTAATGATGTTTTGAGATTTTAATTTTTACTTCTTTTTTGTTGTTGTTCTTCCATATTCATTCATATATGATTTTTTCACCCAAATAAACACTGTATATTTTGTTCATTTTTTTCCATTTTGTTCCCAAAATCATCATCTACATTAAATCATTTTTTTATCATTCAAATTTGTTGATTGCTTTGTTCCATTATCATTAGGATTTTTTTAGGAAGAAACAAAGCATTTTTGCCAATTTATAATTCCATTTTATATGGTTGAATACAAAAAAACAATTCTAACAGTTTAAAATGATAATAAAATGTTTGAATAAAGAATTTATTCATATTCAAATTAGTGTTAAAACATGTATCGATGCATGAACCAAAAAAAAAAGAAAATGTTTAATTTCAATTTTTTGTTTAACACTTTTCTTCCCATTCATATCTCTTCATATATGATTCTCTATGTATATCTCTCTCTCTCTCTATGTATATATCAAACACATGAATGAATTCCAAAAATCAGATTTAAATATAACAATAATAATAATAATAATGAATTATCATTTTTTAGTTGAGAATTTATTTTTTCATCATTCACAAAGAAAGGGGATATCTATTTATATTTATCTGTTTGTTTGTTTGTTTGTCACTGTAGTAACAACAACAAAAAAAAAAGAAGAACTCAAAATAAATTGCATAAAACATCGTTATTTCTTTTGTATTTTTGAATGCAAACATTTAGTGAGAATTTATTCGAATCAATTCAAAGAAAATGTTGAATTTTTTTCTTTTGAAAAAATAATAGAAAGATTTACTATAGTAAACAAATACTGGACTATTTTTTTTCTAGTGCAAAATGATTGTTGATAATGGATGATGATGATTCTTTACTCTTCTTTTTTCTCATAATATGATTATTATTGTTATTGTTGTTGTATATTTTCTAATGGAAAAACATTAACATATTTTTTTTGGAACAAGTGTGGGTGTTTAAACGAAGAAAAAATTAAGTTTTTTTTTCACTCTCTCTTAAAGCATCTCATTATTATAAATAGCTCTACGCTTGATCTATATTTGTAATTTAGATTTTTGTTTCATTTGAAAATCTGTGTAATTTTTTTTCTTTTGTACGTGGGTATAATCTTTTCTCGTTACTAGGATAATTATCAAAGGAAATGATCATTATGTGGGATAATTTTCACTTTCCATTCGAAAAAAAAATTCATAATTACGTTGTGTGTGTGTGTGTTTCATAACTATGATTAATTAATTTTTTTTGCACTCAAAAATTATCCATAATTTTGCTATTCAAACAAAACAATGAAAAAATTTATTCAATCAATTTCGTAATCAAATCAAATCCAAACAACAGCAACAACATTTAAGGCAGGAAAGCAAACATTATTCAATTTCGAAATCTGAAAAATGTTGGCTTCACTGTCAAAAACAAACAAAAGTTTTTTTTGTTTTCTCCATCCATTTGTCACTTTATTCATGTTTTGTAATACAAAACTTTCTCTCTGTTTTTTCCATTCAATCAGATTTGTTTTTTTCCTATTTCGACTCACTTGATAACAAAACACATGATAATCAATGGGAAAAAAAGGGAGACAAACAAACAAACAAAACAAAACACAAGAATTAATTCAATAACAAGAAAAAAGAAAAAAATCTGACTAAACTTTATTTAACCAAGCAAACAAAACAAAACAAAACAAAAAAGTAATGATATTAACCTGTGAATGCAACAACAAGGAGGAAAGAAAAAACAACAACAAGAATCAATCTGATAGGTCTATTCAATATATTTTCTTGATAATCAATATTATTAGGTTTTTATTATTGGAATTTGATTGAATCAAGTTTATGTATAATAAGTAAAGAATAATAAGAAGCAAAAAACAACCTAAACCTAAATGTTAAGATTAAAAAAAATTCTTAGCGTGACATGATTCTATTTTGGAAATATTCTTCTTTATTCATCATTTCATCATTATTTCATCATCTATATTGTGAATATCACTCCAAAACATGTATTTATTGTTTGTTCGTTGTCTCTGTGTGTGTGTGTGTGTGTGCGTTTGGCATTCATAATCCATAATTTTATTTTTATCATCATCCTCTTCATCATCATCATTATTAGTCATCTTTGCGTGTTTGTGTGTAGAGAATCTTTATTTTTTTCACATCCTACATATAAAAAAGATACATTCACTGTCATATCAGTGAAAAATACTTGAAAGAAAGAAATAATTAATTTTTGCCAAAAACACATCATCATAGGAATTTTGCTTTCACTTTGCTTTGTTTTTTTTGTCTTTCTTCAAACTCTAATTTGAAGAAAGAAACAGCAGTTCAAAAAATTCTTTCATTCAATCAATTGACGTATATGATGACAAACAACAACTAACCGTTTTTTTTCATTGATGAGAAAGACATTGACGTAGAAAATTAAAAAAACGTGTTCAAACAGCAATAAATATCAATATTCTTTCTTTTTGAAACTTATTGAAGATATTTTTTTCTGGTGAATAAATTGATGAAAACAAAAAAAAAATTTTGACGTTTTGTTATTTGTTATTTTTTTTCGTTCTTTCTCTATTGTCGAAAGATTGAGCTTTTGTGATTCTCTAATTGTGTTTCTCCATAAGAATTCCTTATGAGAATTGTGTAGGTGTATGTATCATATACATACACACTTGATAATCAATAAAAATCGATCATAGAATGAGTTCTTACATTGGGGGGAGGAAAACATAGTAAATGAATTTTTTTGTTTTCGTTGGAAAAAATCTTATTGAAGCCAAAAAAAACTTATCAATAGATCTCTAATAAGAGATTACACTGATGAAATACACTGTTTTCGTCTGTTTATTGATTGAATATCTATCTACCTACTTGATTGTAAAGACTTGAGTGAAGAAACAAAAACATCTAGTGACTAGATTCTAGTTAATTAAAATTTCAATATATTTAATGATTCTAAAGAAATTGGTTCAACAAAAAAATCAAATGTTTTTTTTGTTTGTTTGTTTGTTAAACAAACATAAATTGACCAAAAACAAACCGAAAATATTAATAATAAAATATTGACATGTGCATGAATTGTTGTTACATATGTTGATGATGGATGATGAATTTTGGATAATATTCAATGTTATTTTTTTTCATATTTAGTTAGTTAGTTAGTTAGTTAGTTACATATCTATTTCGTATTCCATTGGGAAAATAAATGGTTTTCAAAAAAAAAATGAAAGAATGTATTTTTATCTTATGGGGAGAAGATGAAACGAAGACGTGTGTCTATTCATTCATCCATTCATACATTCATTTATTCGGTTTTTTTTCATATCAAAATAAATCAGATCAACTGAATGGAAACAGAGAGAGAGAGAGAGAGAGAGAGAGAGAGAGAGAGAGAGAGAGAGAGAGAGAGAGAGAGAAAGAAATCAATCGATCGGTCAGGACATTAAAATGATGATGATCAGTTGTTGTTGTTGTTGTTGTTGTTGATTTCATTGTTCGATATTCTCACTTATTCTTTTCTTTATTTTGTATGTTTGTCTGTCTGTATATGCATATTTCAATCATAATTAATGTGAAATAACAAGCAACAACAACAACAACAAAATTGATTTGCATAATATTTGAATCTTGACTTTCTTTTTAAAAAAATAAAAATGATAACAAAATATTGATTTGATCAAATTGAAAGTATATTTGAGAGTGAAAAACAAAATATCGATCTGATTTTTTTTTCTGATTGGATTTTGTTTTTTTCTGTTCATTCTGATCTTCGCTATTCTGATCTGTTTTCTGTTTTGATCAATAATGTTTGGGTTTTTTTTGAGAAAAAAATAACTAATGTTAACCGTGTATACCAAGGCCGAAAAGATTCATTTTGTTCCTTTTCTGCTAACATTCAATAGATACAAAATAAATGACTGTTTTTTTCATGTTTTCTTCTTCTTCTTTTTTTATTTCTTTGTTCATCACAATTTTTAGCCGTAATCGATACAACAGCGACAACAAAAGAAATGGCAATAAAAATCAACGACGACAACGACAATAATGATAAAAAGTTCAAAGATGTATCAACGATTAAATCATTGGAACAAATTGAAATAAGCCTAAAGCCAAAATCAATAGAAAATATAGCTAGATCATCATTAGCTAATAATATATCAACCGCAACATTAAATACAACAACAATGTCTATGGCTACTATTAAACCATTATCAACGGAAACAAATCTATGTAATAATAATAATAATAATAATAATGATGTTTGTGAATCGAATAATAACAAAATTTTAGTTACAAATAATAATAATGTTCATATGGATAAATTATGCGTAAAAAATAATAATCATCATCATCGAAGAAAAAACGATTCATTTGATATCGATTCTTCTTCAACAAAAATTGAACAAAAATCAATAAACAAAAATAAATCAATTGAATTGAAAAATAATCAAACAAATACTAGTAATGAACAGACATTTTCATCATCATCATCATCAATGTCTTCATTATCATTAAGAAAAACATCCGCAAAATTGATAACAAAAATTCCCGAAACATTACCAATTGAATGTGAACAAACATCATATGGTTCATCAACAAATCATTCATTATGTAATCAAAATCATAATGATTATAATATAAAAAAATCAAGATTTTTATTAATTAAAAATCGTAATAATAATAATAAATTACAAAATAATAATAATAATAGTAAATCATCATTGATCTGTGATAATAAAATAAAAACATCATCATCATCTTGTGGTTATAAAAATACAAATAATAAAAATAATGTTTGTAATTGGAAAAGATTATCTAATAATTCATTTTATGATTCATTTCGAATGAAATCATTTCGTTTAACAACAACAACAACAAAATATAATCAGAATGATCAATTTGATTCAATTGAAACTACCTGTAATGATGATGATGATGATGTTGATGTTATTGATAATGGTGATGGATTTAGTACAGTAGTGGCTGATGATAATGATGATCATTGTAAATGTAATAATAATAATAATAATAATCAACGTAAACATCGACAAAAACAAAAACAACAACAACGACAATCACCATTAATAACGGCTGCCCAAAGACATCGGAATGAATTGAAACGTGAAGAAAGTTCACGTTTACGACAGGAAAAAAAAGCAGCAAGACAATTAGGTGTTATACTTGGTGCATTTATACTTTGTTGGATGCCATATATAATTACCTATGTTGTAACAGCATATTGTACATATTGTATTAGTTTAACTGTTCATCAGGTGACTATTTGGTTGGGTAAGTTTGTTTTTGTTGGATTTTATTTTCTCATTGATTTTTGTCTAAAAAAAATATTTTTTTTGTTTCTTCACGTTTCATAGGATATCTGAATAGTTTTCTAAATCCATTTTTATATGCATTATGTAATGAAAATTTTAAACATGCATTTAAAAAAATGTTAGGACGTTTACAACAACCACAACATATTAGCTATAATTTTGATCAAACATTAATGGCTGGTAATCAAAACAATCATCAACAACAACAACAACTACTACAACGACAACAATCGACAAGAGGTTGTGCGAATACAAATAGCTTACGGTTAATTACAACACAACAATAACAACAACAACAACCGGGACAACAACAACAACAACATAGATGATGAAAAATCATTTTTTTAATGTGATTAAAGCCTGATATTTGTCATTCATTCATTCATTCATTTTGTAAAAAGAATTTCCATGTAAAACATTCTTGTTTTTTTTTCTGTTGTAAATATTGTTTATTTTGTTTTGAGAATGAAATTTTTTTTACACAAAACATCAAAACACACAAAACACAGACAAAAATCCATATCATTATGCTGTTTTAATATTTTGTGGTTTTCTCTGTGTCTCTTTTTACATGTTAATTTGAATTTGATATCTTTATTTATTTATTTTTTTCTTTGGGGGAGTTTAAAATGAAAGAAAAATGGTAATTTTTGTTTGTTCCAAAGTGAAAATATTGAAAAGCAACTGTCGAAAAATTCAATATTCAGTTTAAATCACTGAAAACATTGCAAACCTTATTTTATGTTTGTTTGTTTGATTGTTTTTTTTATTGATAGAAATCCAAAATAAAGAAATTTGTATTACGAAATTCCCTCTCTCTGTGTGTGTGTGTGTTTGTGTGTAACCAATTTTCAATATAAAACAAATCAATGTAGTGAGGAGGAAGAAAGAAAGAAAAAAAACAAAATTAAAAATCAAATAACTCTTTGAAATGTAAAACAGAAAACAGAAAAAAAAGGAAATTCAATTTTCCTGGGAATTTGCGTTGTTTTTTTTCCTTCTCTCCATTTTCATCTTTAAATAACCGTCATTCATGGATGAATTCAATTGTGAATATGTGTTGAAAATCCGGACGAATATTATGTCAAATTTTATCGTTAAAAAAAATGACAATTTTCATTTTATTATTGTTTTTTTGTTTGTTTGTTTTCGCAATATGTACATAGGAAATTTTTCTCTTTTGTTTTTTTCCTTCACTGATAATACACACAACATTTAAACAAAAACAAAATTTATTTAATCTTGAAATGTAATGAAAATGATGATAATGGAATAAAACAAAAAAAACAAAACAGAAATGAATAAAATTATTTTAACATAAGAAGAATTTGAATATCTAACATTTAATCAAATTGAATAGAAATGAGGAAATTGCCTGCTGGCTTTTGGATTTGGGTTGTCGTTGTTGTTGTTGTTGATGCCAAAAACATAAAGCCTAATTCAAATCAGCTTAACAGAAGCAATATGGTTTTTCTCACTCTTATTGGAGCGGGGGAGGGATTGACAAATTGAGAAAAAGAAATTGTCAAACATCATTAATTGATCAATTGGCAAAAGCAAAAAAAAAAAAACGATGACAAGGATTCCCAGGATTATTACATCCTTGTATATGATGAACATAAATTCAAACAAATTATCAATGGCTATCTCTATGGAGAATGCTAAAAAAAACACAAAAATCAACTGAAAAAATCTTTTTAGGCTCAACAAAAAAAGGCCAACTAGATAAACTATGTTGATGTTTCTTCTTTTCGTTTCTTCAATCTTATTACACTTGAAAATGTCACTATCTATAAACATAGTGACTTTTCTTTGATCTTAACAACATCAATTCGTTTGTTGTTGTTTTTTTGAATGTGAACGAACGAATGGAATTGGGAAAAAAAAGAAATTTTCAAATGATTAATGATTCAATTATCAATGTCATGTCGGTCGTTTTTATTTCTTGCCTTGAATTTTTTTTTTTAATTCAATCGATGTTGGATACTGTGTGTGTGTGAGTGAGTGACAAACATCAGACCACCATCATTCAATCCACTAACACACTAGACACCCACAAATAGTGTTGACTTTATTCACATATATTGATCGAAAATAAACGCGAAATAACAACAAACAACAACAACAGTGATATCTTTGTTCTGTTTTTGTTTTCACTTTTTTTGAAAATTTTTTCAGTTTTCGGTCAAAATGATGCTGAGAATTTCCATTTTTGTTGTTGTTGTTTTGTTTTGTTTAAATTTGATTGTCATTAACGAAATAAACACAGATCTGAATAGATTATTTTGGTTATAAATCTTTGTTTCATCAACAGCACTTAGAATAAATAATTTTTTTCTAAGTTGAAAACAAAAGAAACAGATCAACAATCTTCTTATGAGGAAACAAACAAACAAACGAACATTGAAAATGATTGACTGATCACTGTTGTTGTTGTTCATTGTTCATGGTTTAATTATTTATTTATTTTCAAGTTGTCAAAATGTGAAACAACAACCAGAGACATTCCAGAATTAAAGAATTTTGTTCATCATCTTTTTTTGTTTTTTCCGAAAAAAAGCAACATTACAATCAGACAAAGAATATTCTCCAATGAAAAAGTTTCAATTCCATTCTTTCTTTGTTCTTCGAGTGGAATTGCTATCATTTTTGATTTTTATTTTTTTGGTAATGGAATTTGTAAAGTAGAAAAAAAAACATTTGAAAAATTGAAATTACTGATGATGGTTTGAAAATTGAATTTCAATATCCAATTTTTTCCCACTCTCTCTCTCTCTCTCTCTCTTTGGTTGATCATTCAGTCATTGATTCAGTTCTTGTCGTTCATTCAAAATGAGCAACAAAAAAAAAAAATTATGATGAAACTTTGTGTACCAGAACCGAAACAAAACCAAAAAAATTGATATCCTAAAACATTTATCCTTGATAACTTTTTTTTTGGCTTCTTCTCATTAGCATCCCTTTTCATCTCTTCCTTCAACATTTTTTTTTTAAATAAGATTTTCTGACTTGACTTTTTTTTGTTTCTCACTTGAATGTCACAATGTAATTTATACTATATATAAGAGTGAAGAATTTGTCTTTCGGAAACAACAGTGAAAGAAACAGATGAAAAACGAAAAAAAAAATTTTGTATCGATCCAAAATACTAATAAACGGTTATTATCGATGTTGCCCGTTTCTTTTCTACTTCGCTTTCTTCTTCTTTGCTTTTTTTCTTTGGCTACAAATGACTACTAATGTAAGTCGTTATCATCATCATCATCAATATCATAATTTATTTCTTGTTGTATCGAACAACCAAAAGAAGAAAAAATTCTTATTGATTTGGATTTTTTTTTTTTTTTGTTTGATAGAAAGAAAAGTTCGTTTAATTCGTACATTGCTTTATACTTTGCCTTAATGATTTGTCATCATTGAAACGAATCGAAAATTCTTCTTTTTCTCTTCTACTATTCGATTGTGAACAAATTATTATTAGTTTCTCATAATAAACCTTTGATGATGATTGCTTGTACGGACGACGACGACGACGACAAAATAAATGAAATTCTTTTATTTTTACAAAAAGTATTGCCATCTTTTGGTCGGAATCTAAAAACCCCAAATTGGAATATTCTGTTTTTTTTTTGAATCATGATTACCACCATCTGGTGTTTATTGTTGGAATTTGACCTGAAAAATTAACTAAAAATCCCAAATGTTTCAAATACAAAAAAAAAACAAAATTTATTTATTCATAAAACAGAGAGCACATCAAAGACAAAAAAAAAGAAAATGAAAAAAAAACAAAGAATTTTGTTTATCTGTTTGTACAGTATCAATAATTATTCATTATTCAGAATCATAATGTTATTTTTTTTGTGTGTGTGCGTGTGTATTCAATTAAACCTAATTCCATAATTCGCGAATCAAGAAAGAAAGCAAAACAAAATGAAAATTCAATTTTTTTTTAAAGAAAAATTCAAAATTGATGTTCCGGACATTCCAATTGATGATCATTATCATTATTATTATTATTATTGGATATAGTTTCAGTACGAAAAAATTGTCCATCATGATTATGATCACTATAAACAGCAGCAATACTTGTTATAGTTGTTGTTTTTATTGTTTGTAAATCATCCATCATATTATTATTATTATTATTATTATTCATTGTTTGTGAACCATTTGCAATGGATCTGGATATTATGGATCGTAATGTTTTTGTTGATTGATCATTATCATCATCATTATCATCAAATATCGATGTTGATTGTTGTTGTTGATGATTATCGTATCCAATCAAAATTGTTGGGACATCATCATTATCATTATGTTGATTTTTTATTGATTGATTATTGATCGATGTTGCGGCTGTTGTTTCATCTTGTTTAGATTTTAATTCATTACAAATTGTTACACTAATTGTTGATGAATGTTGTTGTTGTTGTTGTTTAAATTGATTGGATCGATTTGTTTGAAAGTCTAAATTATCACTAGATGGCGGTGATGTTCGTCGAAATTTATTATTATTCGTTGCGGGAAATTCTGATAATTCATTAGGCCCCATTGTGAATGTCATTGATAATGATTCGTTAATTCCACTATCACCCCTACCACCACCACCACCACCAAAATCATGTGCAACAGATTTCATAGCAATACCATGTCTTGCTGTTGTAATACCAGCAGTATAACGATAATTAGCCATATTTGTTGATTGACGTTTTTTTCTTCCACATGTTAACATACGTTTAAATTCACGACGAAATTTCATACTACATGCACTGTATATAATTGGATTGATTGCACTGATTCGGTACAAAAAAATCATTGAAAATAAAAATAAAATTAAGAAAATAAAATCATCAATCGATCAAACACTTACCTATTGACAAAAATCATCGTTTTGGCAAACATCAAATACCTAAATAAATATAATCAAATGAATGTGAAGGGAGTATGAGTGGAAGAGAAAAGTGTTAAATTATCGATATTTTCAGTGATTTTCCTAGATTCCATATAAATAAATTTCAGTGATGTTTCATTCTATGATCGATCAATCAATCAATCGATCGATTGATCGATTTTTTTTCTCACTTATCTAAACAATCAATCTATTTTTAAATTGAATTTCCATGAATCAAATCAAAATTGATGATTCAAGATTTTCAAAATATTTTTAATACTGATTAGCATCATCTTGGGAAGAAAAAAAAACATACCATAATTCCATATATGGTGGAAATGAAAATGAATTATAAACAACCAATGCACGATATGGTAGCCATAATGTTGCAAATACAGCAACAACAACTGCCAACATTTTTACAACCTTGTTTTTTTTATTAAAAAAAAAGAAAAAAGAAAAGAAATTAAAATGAAAAAATTCAATCAATTATCATTGTTTTGTTTGGTGGTTCAATCAATGGAGAGAAAAAAATGATAAAGTATTTGCTTGGGTAAATCGATATTGATTGTGGAAAAAAACTTTTCTTTTTTTTGAAAAGAACTAAAGTAAAGAATTTCTCCTCTGTTTTTCTTGTGAAATTTATCGATTTGATTCGATTTTATCATATATGAAATACATTCGTTCAATACATAGTCTTGAAATATTATTATTATTAGCATCCAATCAAGATAATGATGATTTTTTTTTGTTTTGTTTGATGTCTATCGAATTCTCAGTACACCGAGGAAAGTGCAAAAAAGTGAAAATAATAATAATAATGATGTTTTCATTATTTGTTTGTTTGTTTGTTTGTTCGCAAGGTGTATGTTTGAATGTTTGAAGGAAATTTATTCATTTGACGATGATGATGATAGTGTGATATAAAAAAATATGAAAGGAATTCTGTCAATGTCAGTCATATCATATTTTGTTTCCTCCTTCTTCTTCTTCTTCTTCTCGCTTTATATTGATTCAATTTATATTTCCATTTGATTTGTATATAATGGCATATATATATTCTCTACAAAAATCAACATATCAACATCATCTCATCATATGATAAAGATGATGGTTAAAAGATTATTTTCTTTTCATCATTTTTTTTCATCATCATCATCCTCATCCTACAAAAAAAAATAGCATATACATTAGAAATTGGTAAAAATCGATTGATTCAATAGGAAATTCTTTGCAATTTTTTTATTGTAAACAACATTCATTCATTCATTCATTCATTCAATCCATTTCCATTTTAATATTTGTTTATTTCATTTCATAGTAATAATATTGTGAAAAAGAGGAATCAGACTATAAAAAAGTTAAATTTTCAAGTGTAGAATGCAAACAACAAACACACATGAATGCTGATTGAAAGCGAAAAAAGAGTTACTTTTGAAATCTGGAAAGATGAAAAAGTGAGAAAATCTTCAAGAAAGCAAACAGCAAAGAAAAAAAAAATTCCATAATGATAAAAAGATGTAACGGAAAATTCAATTTTTTTCGCTCTCTTGTTTGAATAAGGGATTTTCCGTCGAAAAAAAGAAGTTGAATTGAAAGAAACAGATTTGTAATCATAACCTGTAGTGTAGTATAGGACATATCGAAAATCGAATATCGTTATAAAATGATAACCAAATAATAACCAAATATTGAATCAGTAGGAAGAAATATTTTTTTTCAGTGAAAAAATAATAAGGTCGATGCTGATCAAATGTACGCTATTTTTATTTCCTCTGAATTCTGAATTTTGATTTTTGATTTTGTCGATTTTTTTCTTTTGATGATCGCGGAAAAAAACCATCTCGATAGAAAAAAAAACGGAAAAATTTCAAAATGATGAATGTGTGTGTGTGTGTGTTATGCGATCAGCGAAAGAAAAAATTCACTCATAAGCATCATCAAATTTCCAAAATCTTTGAATATTTTTTTTTTTCGTTCAACATAAAAAAAAGATAACATTGAACATTGATTCTGTCAAATGAAAATAAATAAACTATACACTAGACATTATCATTTTCAAATTGTTTATGTGTCCGAACCAGTCAGTAAAAAAAGAAAAAAAGAAAACATGATTTATTTACACTCGATACGTTTCATATTTTGTTTGTTGCACGATATCAACAACGTCGAAAAAATGTCCAGAGTAAGATAAAATAAAAAAAAAGTTGGAAATTTCCAATTTTTTCTCTCGTTTGATGAAATAAAAATGCAGGAATATTCTGGGTTCCAGTGTTTTTCGAAATATTTCCTGATGATTGTATTTCTGGAATTTTCTCCATTCATTCAAAAAAAATTCATTCATGAACAGGAGGTACAAATTTGTTTAAATGAATGAATATTTTGTTGTTGTTGTTGATGAAAATTATCAAAGCAATCAATTTGCTGTGTTTTTTCTGGTGTTAAATTAAATTTTTTTTTTTGGCCTCTTCAATTCAATTTAAATGCAAATATTTTTTGCTGGGCAAAATTGGTTTATTTTTATCAAATGAAAATTGAATGAACATGACTTACTTGTACACGAGATGAATCATGTGATGATGAACTTTTTTTACTATTTGCACCAATCATCATTGTTGTTGTTGTTGTTGTATTATGATGATGATTTATCGATTGATTCAATTGATTGGAATTTGATGGTGATTCTTGTTGTTGTTGTTGTTGTTGTTTTGTGGTAGTTGTAGACGGAATTTGTTGTTGTTGTTGTTGTTGATTATGAACATTAGACATTGGTGTTGATACTGTATTTGTTGTTTTTGTTGAAATAATCATATCATTACTATGATATAAAATACGTGCAATTAATGCATATAATATACATGATATTAATAATGGAAGTAAATAAAATAGAACAATATCCGTAAGATAATATCCTTTATAAAATTCACGATTTAATTTAAATTTGCATGTATAAACTTCTTGATCAATCCAAAGATAATGTATACGTTCGGTTTTAGTTAAAAATAACCATGGTGCACAATATGTTGTTGCAAACATCCAAACATACATTATAATACGTTTTGCACGTCTGACTGTACATAATTTATGTGCTAACATTGGATGACAAATAGCAATATAACGTTCAACAGTAAATGCTGCAATCGATAATGATGATGCATTAATACCTAAATATTGTAAAAATATGAATAATGCACAACCAAATGGTCCCCAAATCCAACGATCACCCAATAAATAATATGATATTATTTCATTTGGTACTGATGCTAATAATACCATTGTATCAGCTAATGCTAAACTAACTAAATAACAATTTGTTGGTGTACGCATTGAACGGCTACGTAATACAACAATAACCACCATAACATTACCAAGTACACCTAAACAAATTGAATGAAATTTATATCAAAATATTAAATATAAAAAAAACAAAAGAAAAGTAGAAAGAATTATTAGATTAAACGGTATCCGGAAGGCAAAAAAACCAAAAAAACAAAACAAAACAAAACAAAATTTTTCTGTTTAAATTCAATCATCACATATTGTGTTGTGTGTGTGTGTCATAATCATAGAGGGAAAAAAAGTGATACAATTTTTTATCAAAAAAAGTTTCAAAGAACAAAACAAAAAAACCTAAACTAAAACTGTTTATTATCAAGTGAAAAGAATAAAAAATAAAAAATAAATTCCAAAGAATAAAATAAATTTTCCATCACTCAATATTATTCCAACCCTAAGGGTGAAAGAAAGCAAAAAAATGAAAAAAATGAAAAAATCTTTTGATCTGATTTACTAACTTAACACTATTTTAGCAAACAACAAGGGAAAAAATATAAAGAATATCGAAAGAATTTATGAAATGTGAAAAAAAATGAGAAATAGCCAAAGACAAACATCATTTTTATTTTCACATAAGAACCGAAGAAGAAGAAAAATTCAAATTCAAATTGAATGTTGATATACACACACAGCTGCTACTGTTGGTTACCCAGCAACAATGATGATGATAATGATGGTGGTGGTGGTGGAGATATTTTCAAAAGAAGAAGGAAGGAAAAGAATATTTTTTTTTCAATTCTTTTCTACATTGTTTATAAAAGAAATCTTTAACAACAACAACAACAAGCAGAATTTACAGAGAATCAGCTGTTTCTTTATTTTTTTTACGCTTTCTCGCTGTTATCTTGAGAAGAAAAAATGCAAAACAAAATCTAAACACTGAGAGAGAAAGTAATACTCAAAATGTCAAAAAAAAAGAAAAAAGAAAAAAAAGATTTCATTTCAAAGAATAACAATGACAACAACAAGCCAAGAAAAAAACAGGAAAAATTAGAAATTCAATACGACCAACCAAACCAAAACAAACCAGCTACTTGAACGCGAATAGAATTGAAATAATGATAAACAAAGAAAAAGAACTGATCGATAACAAATTATAATAAAGTTTTTTCTCTTTCACTTGAATCAACTGTATTTAACCTGTTTATTTTTTTTCTCATTGAAAAGTTGAAGATGTTCATTGACAAACATGAAAACCTACAATGTTAAAAACAATAAACATATCAATATTACAACATCATTTAAAAATGATTTCAAGTGCGGAAAACAGAGAGAAAAATGTAGGAAAAAAAACACTACAGATGTTCAAAAATATTCTGAATTTATATTCAAAATTGAAAATTCAATTCATTTCTAATTTCATATTCGATCGATTTTTTTTTG
The DNA here is from genome assembly GCF_027571235.1 of Dermatophagoides pteronyssinus. Taxonomy (NCBI): domain Eukaryota; kingdom Metazoa; phylum Arthropoda; class Arachnida; order Sarcoptiformes; family Pyroglyphidae; genus Dermatophagoides; species Dermatophagoides pteronyssinus. The sequence continues at coordinate 31,343 of NW_027461570.1, forward strand.
TTGCTTTGTTTGCTGAATTCTGACGTTCAGAATTTTAAAATAACGAGAGAGAGTGAAAGGGTTACATTTTTTTAGGGTGAACAAGAAAAGCACAATGGTTAAAATGGCCTACGCTTTGATAATGTTATGCAAAAAAAATCTTTTAAAAAAAATTTAAATTCCATTTGATGAATGATATTGATTTTTTGAAACGAAAAAAATATCAAATGTAATGGGGAAAACAAAAACAAAAAAAGTGATAAATTGCATTTTTGATTTTTTGATGTTTTGATGTTTTAATGATAAAAAAATAAAGACTTTTGAAACTTTTAAATCAATCAATAATTGAAATGTTATAACAATGAAAACAATAATAGAATGTGAAAATTGCAAACAATTTGCAAACGGGAAAAAACAAAAAAATATTGATTTTCTCTTGAAAAAATCAAATGTAATGCTATATATCAGGGGTGGCCAAGCTCACCCTCCTCACCCTCGATTTTTGAATTATAGAAGTGTGGCTCGCGAGCCACATGCGGCTCGCGAGCCGCAGTTTGGCCAGCTCTGCTATATATCCATAAGTCCACCTATATTCACCTACATAAATTCTTATTTATTCATTCATTCATTCATTCAGTGAACTGAATTTCCGATGCACACACACACACACGAATAATGACAAATAAGTAAGAAGAATCATCACCTTTTTTTCAAAATGAAACAAAACCAGAACCAAAGTAAAATTCTGTAGTCGTGATTATTTTTTTTGTTAATAATTATTTCGTTCACTACACTACACTATCATTATTATTATCATTATTCTGATAACATTTCCAAATAATAATAATAATAATAAATTTTCATTCGATGAAAGAAGTTTCCCTTTGCTTTATTTTACTTTTGGTTTCTTTTCGTTTCTTTTTGATTCTTTTATCAAGAACGAAATGCTGGTGCGTTTGTTTTTCTGCTATCCGTATCCGAGAGAGAGAGAGAGAGAGAAAATGTCCCATTTCTATTCTGACTTCTATGGAAAATCCCTTTTAAAAAAAATGTTATATCCACACCCAAACATAATGAACATTTCTTGCTGTTGTTTAACACCGAATCATGACATCATAATTATCAAATTATCAATTGGTACCAAAGGACACAAACAGACACGTTTCAAATATCAATACTATATTATTATTATCCATTGGTGCTGATGAATGGGAAAAAAGAGGGCAATAAAAATAACTTTTGGCTGCAATCCTTTCATCTAAAAAAAAATTGCTTTTGATGATGATGATTATGGGCTGAAAAAAAATTCTTCAATTTAATGATGATAATTTGTGTTAGACAAAAACAACAACAACAACAACAACACTGGAATCATTTAATTGATTTACAAATGAAATTCTTATCAGATTCAGTGTTGATGGTTGTTGATGATAATTTTACATTGACATTCTGTCTTTTTTGATTGTCAATTTTTTTTTTGTCAATGATGTTTTGGAAACAACAGCAAAATGAGATGCTCAAAAGTTTTTTTTTATATAGACGTTAATGGCCAAAATCAGAAAAACCCAAAGGGCCAAACAATAATCAAAAAAAAAAAAATTTAATCACCTGAACGTGTGTGGGTGTTTCTTATTATTATGATGATGAATGTTATCGCGGAATCAACACACAAATCCATATCATAAACCATCATCGATTATTTGTCGTTTCAGAAAAAAAAAAATAAATAAATAAAATAAAATGATAACCGATGATAAGAATTTCATATATGAATTGGAAAGAAGAAAATTAAATTTTCTTCTTTGATCGAATCAATTTAGGCAATGTCAATTTTGCTATCAATTGGAATTTGTTGTGTGTGTGACTTTGGTGTGATGAATCTTTATGTTCATTCACATTTTTGTCATGTTCAACTTTTTATTTTTCAATTTTCGGGACCGGTTATATAAACAAATAATTGAATATGTTGGCATTGGGAAAAATCCAGAACCAAAAAATTCAAATATATCGATTATCATGATCAATCGATCGATCGATTTGTTTTTTTTTCGAAAATTTTGATTATGAAACAGAGTAGTAGCCCATTGAACACATTATGATTGTTTTTTTCCCCGAATTTTTTTCAGTTATGCGAGTCAGTGAGAGAGAGAGAGAGAGAGAGAGAGAGATTGGTTGATTATTCAATTTTTATTGAGTGAATTTTGCAACACACAAAAAAAATTGATTTTTTTGTTTCTCAAGAAAAATATGATGAAAAAAATGAAAATTCAATTTACCAAGAAAAAAAATTTCATCTTTTTTTTCTGATATTTAGTTTGAAGCGTTTAAAATGAATTTTCACTTCAAAAAAAAAAATAAAAAATTGAAATATCTTATTATCATCGATGATGATGATGATGGAAATGAAAAATATGATTTGAATTTGAAACTTTTTTCGCAATTTTTTATGGGAGCGAAAAAGTGGAAAATGTATCATCATTATGAATGCAAAAAGAATGTGTTTTTGCATTCAACGTCTTTGCTAGAAAGCATCTTTTTCAACATAGAATAAGTCTTATATGGTGAAAAAATCTTTTTTTCCCCCAATCTCAATTGATTATTATCAAACATTTTTCTTCTTCTTCTGATATCGAACACAAGAAATGTTTCCGTTTCTCTCTCTCTCTCTCTCTTTTTTCAATTGAAAATTTTTTGTTGAAAATTAAATTTCCCGGAAATTTCCTGTTGGCTGTAGATCAACCCTGCGGTAAACGATTATAGCCGATAAATCACCGGAAATTACTAGCAAAATAATAAAAATAATAATAATAATAATAATCGGATATTTTAATCGTCAAATAATCATTATTATTGATTTTTTCATTCATTCATTCACTTTAAAAATGTTAATGTTCAATCTGAATTTAAATATTACACACAAGAGGAATGGCATTATCATTATTGCTGTTATTATCTTTTCATTCGTTTCGTTTCAAGTCTGATTTTGAATTTGTTTTGCTATTTTTTGCATCGTTGCGATAATAGAAAAAACACAAAAATAAATATCATTAAATTTTCTTTCATTTGGCTTGTTGAATTTGATTTTTTTTTTTTTTTTCGTTTTCGTTTCGTTTATGGGAAGAGATTGAATTTCCGATTCGAAAATTTTCCGAATTGAAAAAAAAATCTTAATGCCTGCCAAAAAATGCTTTGTTTTGTTTTATTTTTTCTGATCGACTCGAATTCAATGATGAAAAATCCAAAGAAAAGAAAAAACAAAACAAAAGTCATCATTTTAATTTTCGGTTCAAACAGAATTTCGGTTTCAAGAATGAAAACAAAAAACGATTCAAAAGATTTGGTTTTTAGTGTGTCGGCATACCAAGAGCAAACAAACCATAAACAAAAACGAAAAAATCTCTAAATCTAAATATAACATATTTTTTGGGTATTTTAATTAAGCTCATCTTTCATTCTCTCTCTCTCTCTCTCTCTCTCACCCTCACACTTAGACGATACGGGCGCTATAAAAAAAAGCAATCCAAAATAATTAGACCTAAAATGTTGTTTTTCTGTTGTTCTCAAGACAGAGAAAAAACAAATTGTGATAATAAATTAATTGAAGAAAGAAAAAAAAACTCATTCATATAAATGTTACGAAACCAAGAAAATGGAAAGAAATTTATTATATCAAATCATATTAGAGACAGAATGTTTTTTCGTTTTTTTCTTGGAACCGAAAAAAAAACAATTCATGGCTATACAATGCGAAAACAACAACAACAACAGTAACAACGATGACCAATAAAGTAACCAGAAAAACAAACTTGAATGAATGGGAAAAAAAAGAAATATTTTACCAAATGGTTTTATTTTTTTTTATCAAACCCAGAAAAAAAGAGCTTCATTTTACATTGTATCGGTATGGGAGAATGTATATTTTTGGATCGGTTATTATAATCATTATTAGTTGGTTTTTTTTTCTGGTGGGGAACCAAAATTATTATCATTTATTAAGCTAAATCGAATCGATTGAAAGAAAAAGAAAGAAAATATTCTGGGTTTCGATAACAACTGCAGTGTACAACCAGAATAAGAATTATTATTATTGTTGTTTGTACTGTGGGTTTTTTCTTTGGCTGGGTTTTGATGGTTATTTTCAATTTTCTTTTTCCTTTTTTTTCTCATTCTTTCTCACATTCGAAATGTCATTTTTTTCCAAATATCAATATTGTATTTTTTTGTTGGTTCAATTCCTTTGTGTATGTTGTATGTTTGCTTGCTTCGATTGTTGACTAATAATTTATAATGGATCATTAATGAATGATCATCATCATCATCATTTAGATCTTTTTTTTTGTTGTTGTTGTAAACATAGATCGATGAACCATAAAAAAGTTTAAACAAAACAAAACAAATAGGGAAAACAGAATTTTTGGAAAATTTCAAAAAATTTGAATATTTTTGTTTGTCAAATAATACTGAATGGCAGAAGAAAAAATTGAATAAATAACTGAATAAACAACCGAAAACATTTTTTGAATTCAAAAATTGAATTCATTTTTTTAAAAAGAAATAGGAGAAAAGAGAAATATACAATAGGCAAATTATATATGGATCAAAATTTTTTCTTTCTGGTTAATGGTCATCATCATTATATTCTTGTTTCTTTTGTTTCAATGATATAATAATGTCGTTATTCAAATGCATATATTTCACTCAAACAGAATGTTTGCTACTTTTTTTTTCAATTATTTCTCAAATCCTCATCATCATTGAACAAATTATTCAGTCAAATGAGAGAGAAAAACAGAATGGTGTTTCAAAGCGTTTGTGAGTGAGAAAAGTCAATTGATTGAATGAATGAATGAATGAAACCGAATAAATCATCATTGAGAATATCAATTCGAAAAATAATAAACTTGACTAAACTAAAGTTATTTAGATGATGATGTAATATGTTTGAGCTAAATAAAATCACAAAAAAACCAATTTATCCAAAGAATATTGACAAAATCATCAATAAATCTTAATATGATGGTGATTATCATATGATTAATATGATCTTGCAGTGCTTGCAATATATATATGGGTATAGGAATTAAGAGGAAAAATAAATAAATAAAAATAAAGAATTGTTAAATGAAGCTGAATAATGTCAACAAAATTAATCGATTAAATCAAAAAGCAAAAGCAAAAGAAATGCAAAATCGCATTGAAAAATGAACGAAAAGATTTGTAATGCGAGAAAAAAATCAATTTATTTTTTCTGCCACACAAAATCACTATCACACTGGATTGTATCATCATTCAATGGCTAAAATAACAATGTTTTTGTGCCTAAATAAGCGATCATTTGATCTATTGAAAGGAAGAAAACAAAATTTCATCATTCTATCCTATCCAATGTTAATTGATTTATTTTTTTTCATTATAAAATTAAATTCAGTTTTTATCATCATCACCAGTATTATGAGATTTTTTCCCAAATTTTAAACCAAACAAAAAAAATAAACATTGCATAATCATTTTGGTTGGTTGGTTGGTTGATAAAAAACCGATTAAAATAACATCTCTCTACCACAAAATATTAAAAAAATGGAATTTCAAATTCCTGAAAAAATGAAAAAATTTAAATTAAAAAATATCTTTCAGATATACAAAAAACGATGATGATTTTAATGATTCTTGTTTTCATATTATTCTTTCATTCACACTGTGTGTGTTTGTGTATGTATTTCGTCAATTAGCTTGGTTGGTTGTTTTTTGGCTTGATTTTAGCATGTTTACAAAATACAAACAAAATATCATAAATCGAGTGGATAGATTTTGTTGTTATTGTCAAAATTAAAAAATTTTCCCCATTCATTCATTCCCCATTCATCTGATATTTTTTCGGTGCAGAATGATGATGATGATGATGACAGAATTTCATTCATTCTGTTCCATGAAAAAACCACTCATTCCACTTGAACAAAAACAAAAATTATTTAATGATGATCCAACCCCACCATTATTATCATGGCCATCATAATCATCATCATTATCATTGACATAACTATGAAATTCTTCTTCTGGATTTTCACTTTGCTTTGATTTTTTTTTCAAGAGCTAGAAAATCATTTCTTCCCAGTACAAACTTTGAAGATGCATGTTCTCTCTCTTTCCTATATATATTATGAATATATAAAGAGATTGACGATTATAATTCATGATTTTTCACTGTTGTTGTTGTTGCTGTATTTGTCGTCATTTTAAATTCATTTTTTATGATGATCATATAATAATATTAAATAATGGGAAAGAGAGAGAGAGAGGTATAAATTATGGATAATAATAATAATGATTTTCGTCTCAGTGTGTGTGTGTATGTTATTAATATTATTCAAACAAGCAAACAAACAAAAGAAAAGGTATTTGTAAAAGGCTTATATGCAGTTTGTTTTTGTTTTGAAAATTTATGTTCTATATGTATTTGTATTTGAAAGAAAAAATCTTGTGTAACTTTGATTGAATGATGAGTTTGGTGTTGATGATCAATAAATATTTACATACCAACTATAAATATGATACCCTGAAATAATGTACCAATCATTTGATATGATAATGAATAATATTGTGGTATTTTCCATTTATCTAAATTTTTTATCGATATTTGTTCATTTTGATTTGCTGTTGTTGTTGTTGATGATGATGCCATTGCAATCGTTGGATCATTATTATTATTATGATAAATATCCTGCCATAATGTTTCAATAAGATCATTATTAGGATTATTATCGTTAAATGATGAAATTGTTGTTGTTGTTGTTGCTGTTGGTAATGATGATGATGTTAAATTCCAATTGGTAAAATTATCCCAAAATAAATTTCCATTATCAATTATATCATCGATTATATTAATATCGGTTGATAATGGAAATGATAATGGTGATGATGATGATGAATAATAATCCATATTTGATCGTCGTCGTTGTTGTTGTTTTTTTCATAGGAAACGATTGATTTTTTCTTCGTATTAATGGCTGATAATCATTTCATGACGAAATTCTTTTTATTGTTTGCGATAAAACACAAACATCCACCAAACACACGCACACACACACAAACACAATCCAAGAATTGGTCAACATCGTAACAACATTAATAGCGATGGAGGAGAAAAAGAAATTTTAAATAGTTTCTTTTCTTCTTCAAAATTCTAGTCACATTTTTGTTTTGTTTTTTTTCGGTTGCTGAAAATGTTGAAAATACACTGTAAAATTACATTGATTTTTTTGTTGTTGTTTTAATGTCCATCAATTTGTGAAAAAGGCTTTTCGAAGAAAATTTAAACGTTGAGAAAAAAAATGATAATGTATATTTACAGCAGACAAACACCGATATTCTGTGAAAAAAAGCGAATGAATCTTTCAATTGCAGACAATTGTTTTTTTTTGTTTTTTCGGTGTAAATCAGAAAGTGTAGAATAATTTTTCAACAAAAAAAAATGTCGATGTTTTTTATCGTCTCGATGCTTCTCCGTGTGAATTCAGAATTTCGAATGTTTTGATTTCGAATGTTTGTTTTTTCTCTCTCTCTATCTCTATCTCTTTTTCACAGACATGCGCACTTTTGTATACTTTCAATACAAAAAGAATCATCATTCGATTCGAAATGATTCTGCGTATTGATTTTAAATTCTTCTCTTGTCCATCCGTGTGTTTGAATCATTCGATTCTTTTTTTTTTAAAAAAACGACAGCATTTTTTTAAATGAATTTTAATTGACATTCTTACTGAAGTGTGTGTGTGAGCACTTTCATTTGGATTTATTTTTTTCTTCAAAGAATGTTTTCCAAATGTAAATAATTGAATGGATCTTATAGTCCACCTCTAAAGATGATAATCTTCCTCATTTCATATATGATGGTGTTTCTCTTTTTCTTTGGTATGTTTATCAAAAAGATTAGTGTTTGTTTGTTTGTTTGTTTGTTTGATGAAACCAGAGAACCTTTTTCGGTAGAGAGAGAGAGAGAGAGAGAGAGAGAAAAAAAAGATCAACCACCAAATCACTATAGAGATTTTTCTTTTTTTTCCATCAAATAGATAGATATCATTATCATCATCATTTTTATTAATAATAAATCTTTGGTAATTCGGGTCATCCAAATAATCTTTGCTTGTTTGTTTTGCTGGCTGTTTATAATTATAATGAGGATTTGGTCAAGTTCTTGGTTCGAGATCATTATTATTATAATCATCATCATTGGTGACAAAATAATGTACAGTTATGGTACATTTTCAATCTTGGAATCTTCCCCCCCAAAAAAAAAGAAAATATAATTATTTTCCGATTCCCTTAACCAAGAATTTTCCCAAAACCAAGAATCTTATTTTTCCATCAATAATCAGGTTGTCCAGATTGTCTTAATCGATTGTTTCTGTATATGAAAAGCGGCAAGCTTGAATGTTTTACCCTCAAAGAATATTCTCAATCATTCATTCAATACAAAATGATTTTTCACTTTGACACATTTTAATTTATTTTCATTTGAAAACAAAGAAAACAAAACAATATCCACCACCATAAGCACATCTCCATCATCATCAGTATTGTCCATTGAATAAGAAAGAAAAACAAAGAAAATAATGAATAAAATGTTGATAAAGATGAACATTATATGTGAATGAATGAGAGAAAATGATAATTGACAGATAGATAATTTGCTGAGGATCGATCTTTTTCTTCTTATTCTTTGCTTTTTTATAGATTGGGCGTATGATGATGATGATGATAATAATAATTATGGCTATGATCGAACGAAAAAATTGGTCTTTTTTGGTCTATTTCTTGGTCTATTTTTCTGCTATTCTTTTCTGTTGTTTGAATTTATTCTTAACGAATACGAATAAATTATCAAAGAAGAAGAAGATGAAGAATACTTTGTGTGTGTCTGCGTGTGTATGTATGTATGTGTTTTATAATTCAAATTGCAATCAATCTTTTATTGATCACAAACGGTTAGAAAGAATATAAAAAAATTCTTCTCATTCTTTCTTTCTTGCTTTCGTTGTTGTTGTTGTTTTTTTCATCTTATCAACTTCTTCATCAATTGAATGAATTAAAACTTAATGAATGTTTTTTCTTTTCTTTTTTTTTGGTCTTCGATTTCAGTGAAAGAAAATAAATCAACGAATTATCTTTCTGAATATAATCAAGATTTTCATTTTATCATTGTTGAATTATAATGTTTCCTTCGTTCTCCTGCAATTTATCTTATCTTATCAATGTCATTTGATGTCAATAATGTACGGATATTTTGAAATAAAAGTTGATTCTTTTTTTTCCCAAGACAATCTTGACATTCCAGCCATTGATAATCCTGTATGTATGTGATATTCATCACCTTTTGTTCATTTAAAATATCAAAGTATTCGTTTTGCTGAAGAAAACCAGACAAATTAATTTTCAGTTAAGATAGTTTTATTTTAATTTAATCCAAATGTAATTATAATGTAGTTTTTTTTAATTAATGATCAATGAATATTGAAGAAAATAAACATTTTTCTGTAATCATTCTGTTTTTTTTTGATTGTAATTAAAATTGACATTTTTCTCTGTTCTCTGTTTTCTGTTTAAAATGACTAATTATTTCTCATGTTATTTGTGGACAAACAAGCAAACAAACAGACAAAAAACATTTGGAAAAAAGGAAAAAAATCATCAGCCTATATAAACAAAAGAAATGATTCAAAATGCTTTTTATTGTCATTTTACAAATGACCCATACACACTTACACACAGACAAAGATTTTATGTTGTTCGAACATCTTGATCTTTTTTCCCCATTTACAATCTAATATATAAAAAAGCAAAACATTTCTTTTTTCCTGTTTGTTTGATTATAACATCTTGTTTGTTGTTGTTCACTTAATATCATCATAAACAAAATAGAGAGAAATAAATAGCAAAAGCGAAAACAGATTATAAAAGATGATATTATTATAATTTCCTCATGTTTTCATTCCATTAACAATTATATTATAAATAATATAATTGTGTGATTGCTGAAGATTTAAGCAAATATTCTTCTTCTACTTTTTTTCATTTGTTTGCATCATTAATATTTGTAATCGAATCGCCAAAATTGAAAATCAAAATTTTCAGAAAAATATTCGGGGTATTCTAACGAAAAAAATGTTCAAATTTGCAAATTGCAAGTTTGTAGTCAAAAAAATCATTACAGACAGCAGAAAAAGAAGAAGAAGGGATATGTAATGATCGTTAGCTAGTGTCCAATTCGAAAATCATCATCATCGATTTGATGATGACTTTTGTTTTGGTCGTTCAGACTTTAAATGATCATCATTATACCAAATATCAAACGATTTTTGTTGTAAATCGTTTCCTATCGCGATAAAAATAACTTTTTTTGATGATGATGATGATGATGGTGGTGGTAGATTTGTAATTCTGGATTTTATTTTTGTTTTCAATCACATTTTGTTGTTGTTTACCAAATCGATTATAATAAAAAAAATATCTGGGTATCATCATTTGAATCAATTTTGTACCCGGATAAAATGTTGATGATGATACACACATTCAGAATGGAATGTGTTAATGAAGAAACATACGGATCACGGTTCGCCTACGATTTTTGTTCTTTTTTTTTGTTGTTGTTGTTGTAAATATTTTTATCATAATTTAATTATAACCCCAAAATTTCAATATTTTCCACTAAATAATCATTATCTGATTGGTGTTACACAAGTGTTAATCAAAAAAAATCAATTATTAATCAATTATAAATCAATTAAACCAATGATGATGATGATGATGATGATTATGAAATTTGATTAACAAGATTTTAATGAAATTCTTGGAAAAATTGTTTACGAAAAAATTAATTCCCGGGAAAATTTCCTAACAGTTTTTAATTTAACATCAATGAAATATTACATCGATTTAAATACACACACACACACAAAGCGAAAACAAACAAACAAACAAAAGTAAATTCAATTTATTTTTGTTCAACGAAAAACTTTAAAAAATGTTTCAAAATTCTTATAAATAAATGTTTGGGAAAAAACGAAAAAGTTTCCAGAAAAAAACAAGAATGTTTACATTGGGAACAAAAATTGTTGAAAAGACAAAACAAGAAATTCTTTTGAAAAATGAATGAATGAATAATTCGGACATTGAACGCGTATGCTTGATATTGAATACTTGAAACAAAGTTATCACGAATGTTTTGAGTCAGAATTTGTTTATGTGAACTTGAATTTTTTTTAACTGAATTAAATTTTCAAGTTAAAAATAAATTCTGTGAAAGGAGGTGATATATTTGAATTTTTTTAAAGAAAATTACAAAAAACAACAACAAAACTAAAACAAGTTCAAATGAACTAAATCAATTCTGTAGAATGAAATAATGAGAGCAAGAGAGAGAGAGAGAGAGAGAGAGAGAGAGAGAGAGAGAGAGAGAGAGAGAGAGAAATTCTTTTCAGGAATTTTTGTTGTTTTAGTTGTTTTCTCTCCTACAATGCGATTATTGTCAACATTTGGCTATGATAAAATCAATGATAGATGCTTGAATTTTTTTTTGTTTTGTTTCTGGTTGTAAATAAAATAAAAATGACCTAAAAACAACGACGACGACGAATAATGATGATAATAAAATGGAAAACCGGAATAGAATCACAAGAAAAAAATATTAATGGCAATGGGGCCATTGCGTCATATTTTGTTCTACGAATCATTATTATTATTGCTGTTTTTTGTTGTTGACCGGATTCTAATTCTAACAATTCTGACAATCCTGAAAAGTGAGGGCGGAAAAAAAATTCCAAGAATATTATCGGGAATAGTGATGATGATGAAAACGGATATTCAAAAATGAAAGGGTTCCAGCCAATCTGGATAATAGTAATTTTTTGTTTGTTTGTTTGAATCAGAAACAAACAAACAAACAAAATCTTGAAATGTTGGCATGGTGATAATGTTTTTTTTTTTTTTTTGGTTGTCGAATGGAAAATCTAATCCAAATATTGGATTAAATTCATCAACAACAAAAAACAAAATTTTCTCTTTTCTCTTCCGAAACGTAATTCGTGCGTTAAAAAAAACTTTTACGTTCCTTTTGTGTCATCATTACAAATGTTTTTTTCTTTCTTTGTTCGTTCAGTAAATAATAATAATGATGTATACGTGTTGTCCGTTGACATTGATCATCATCATCATAATCATCAAATATTTGAATAATGACAACAAAAAAAAAAAAAAATTTTTCCTGTTTTCATTCATTCAGTAGAATCAGTAGGTAAAAGTGTTAAATATGGAGAGAACAATAATCAACAACAACAACAAAATGAATATATTTCTGTATAGACTGTAAGTTTTTTTTGTTTTTATCATATTATATCATCATCATCATCATCATCAAATTACATGTAAAGTTTATGAATTGTTTGTTTAACCAACCATAGTTGTTTAGTAAAAAGAAAGAAAGAAAGAAAAAATGGACAACAACAACAACAACAAAACTTGACTTTTTTTCTGTCATCATCATCATCATCAATTTTGATATTTTGTTTTTTGATATTTTTTGGCTTCCAAATTAGACTGTCTAACCGTTTATTTACCGGAAAACAAAAGATATGATATTTCCAAGTAGTTTTTTTTGTTTTGTTTCGGTTGTTGCTTTGATTTCCTAAATTTTTTTTCTTTTTTTTTAGCATCGATCATTCATTTGGCTGGTTGGTTTGGTTGTCGAACAAAAAAAAACAAGCGAACAAACATTTTAATGGCCAAAATATTGTTTATCTATCAAGATTCATCCATATTGATATACCTTGATTTGTCCATTGTTGAACAAAAAGTTTTTGTTTTTGCTTTGCTTTTTTATTTATGTTTTTTTGTTGAAATATAACAAAAAAAAACATGTTCCTGTTGTTTTTGTTTTTTCTTTTGGTTTGATTATAATGAGAAATACAATCATTTTTTTTATATATTGAGATTAATGAACATATGAACAAATGTATGGATTGATCAATTCCTGGTCATAATAAAAAAACTTGTGTATCAAATAATGTTTTGTTTTGTTGTTTGGTTGTAATAGCCAACTACCCAAATAAACAAACAGTGTTTTTCTCAATCTCTCAGTGTTTATCATTATCCAAAAAAAACATATCAAACATACATATACTGAACATATCAGACAATCAAACCAAATTTATACACACACTAGAAAAGAAAAACAGAAATCATAAGGTTATTTCATTCATCATTTGATATTACACGCACACTATCCATAAACGATATATAAAACACACATATGGGAAAATTTATTCGTTTTTTTTGTTAGTTTAAACAGTTTCCAAATATAATAAAAATGAATAAATAAACGAAAAGAATAAAAACATGACAAATGAAAATTTATTTCCATAGAAAAGAAAAAATTTCCATTCTACAGGAATGTAAATAAAGTTAGACTTTCAATGGAATTCTGTAAACATAGTAATGATGACGATGAAACTTTCATTTCTTTTTTCTTTTCTTGATACATGCCAAAAACAAAAAAGTTGAATAATACCTTTTGTCGAATATGAATCAGTGTGTTAAATATATCAAGAAGAAAGAAAAAGTTTTCATTTTACCATAAAAGTATTACTTATTTATTGTTTTTAATATTCTTATCTATCATCATTTTGGAATGGTTTTTGGTGCAAATCAGGTTCATTTTTAAAAACCAGCTGAATGAAAGGATTTTTAATGATAATTATTATTAGTAAAATTTTTTTTCCTGTTTTTAAACTGCAGTTAATATTACAAACAATAGAGAAAGTTGGACACAACAACCAAAAAAGTTTCTTGAGAAAGTTTCTGTCGAGAAATTTTGTCCAGGTGAACAAACACAAACTGATATTGATTAATGGAGATTTTTTTCTCTCGTTTGTTTGTTTGATAACAATGATCCGTTGTTGCTGGTTGGTTGGTTGGTTGGTTGGTTGGTTGTCATCATCATAATAATAATCTATCATCAAAGAAGATCAAAGAATATTCCACAAAGAAATGATTGATTATATCTGATGAAACTTTTTTTCTATCTTTGAAAATTATTAAGTTTGGTCATTGATTTTCTTTACTTCTTTTCTCCTTTCATATTTGAAAAATTGAATCAAAAAAAAATTGTCCACAAAATCAATGTTTCACGGGCTATTGATTCATTATGTAGATGGATGATAATGTTTGAAGAAAAGAATTGAAAAACCCCGGTAATCATTGTAATTTTGATAACATTATCGATGGATGAATGAATGAATGAATGAATGATTTGAGATTTTTCAATGATGATGATTATTATTTATCGTTAGATGGAAACAGTTCTTCTCTCTCTCTATCGATTTCCATTAAATTTTCATTTGTTTTTGTAATTCAGAAAACAAAAATAGAAAGAATTTCTGTCAAACAGAATTCGGTTGTTTTTGTGCTTTGCATTTGATCACCTTCCCCTTTTATTGAATCGAAAGAATTTTATTTTAATTCAAAAATGGGTAACCGTTTTTTTTTGGAGAATGTTTGTTTGTTTTTCTGCTGAACTCAACCCAAACAAAAAAACAAACAAAGAATATTCGGTTAGATAATAGTCGATTCAGTTGATGACGATGATGATGAACGTGATGATATAAACAAAAAACAAAAACAAAACGTTTTTTTCCGACCAAAATGAATAAGAATTATTAAATAAAATTGGAACTTGAAACTTGGCAAGTCTACATGGATATGGAGCAATGTTTCATTCATTCAAAGACAAACATTCAAACAAACATTAAACGATAAACAAAGAATTCAGAATGGAATTCAGTAATATTAAAGAAAAAATCTAATATAAAATGATGGAATATGAAAGAATAAGAAAGAAAGAAGAGAAAACGTGCCAAGATCAAATATATAGTTTTTTTTATACATAAATAGAATATTCTTTCTTTCTTCGTTGTTGTTTGGTTGGTTGGCTGGTTGGTTGTTTGGATCATTCTGAAGTTCATTGTGTCTGTCTATGCTTTTTGTTTTTTTTTTTGTTTTGTAGATATGTATGTGTTTAACACTTTGTTTTCTTTCTTTTCATTCATTCATTCATTCATCCACTCTCTCTATCTCTACATTCTTGAACCATTAATGATGAAATTATTAATTTTCTTTACTTGAAATTCTTTATGCTTGTTGTTGTTGTTGTTGTTATTGTTGTTGTTGTTATTATTATTATTATCATTGATAATGCATGATGATGTGGATGATGATAAAATTAATGTATATCCTATGTGCATTAAGTAAGTAAGTAAGTGAGAAAAAAAATATTAATGATAATTCTTAAAAGGAAAGGATTGTACAAAGAATCCATCATCATCATGATTCCTTGAAAGAAATCTTTTTTTTTTGTCGGGGTTAAAAGATTCATTCATTTATTGATGGTTGATTGAATTGCTACACTAGCCATTTTTGTTTTGTTTTGTTTTATTCGTATACGAATTGCTTTCAAGAATAATTGTTGTTTTTCTCTCAAAAGATTTGTTTTGCTGTTTTTTTATTATTATCCAGGCACGTTTTTCACTAGAATTTTTCTTTTAAAAAAGAAAAATTCTGTTTGAATTTGTTGCAAGAATTTTTTTGTTTCATTACTTCATTCATTCAAAGAATCTTTTTCAAAATTGAATGTTTTAATTTCACAGTTGTTTTCATATCATCATCATTCATTCCATTCCATTCCATTCACTTGAATTTATTCGAGCAATAATTATTCTCTCTTTCTCTCTCTCTCTAAGTATAAAAAACATTCAATGGAATTTGATTTTTTCTTTTTTTCTCACATTCTTTCTCACTTTGGTTTCGAATAAAGAATTTTCTTCAAATTTAATTAAGAATAATAAAAAAAAGAATCGATAATTAAATAGGTTTCATTGGTTTCTTTTATTCTCTCTTTCAACAAAATGTTGAATTCTTGGAAAATGTTGTTATTGTTGTTGTTAAAAAAGTAAAGAAAAGAAAAAAGAAAACATGATGAATTTAAAACCACCAACACAGATAAGAAATGAATGAAATTAAATAGATAAGAAGAATATTACAATGTTTTTTTTGTTCCTGAGATGTAGATTCGATGTTGAATCACGCAATCATTATTTTAAAATTAATGAAAAAAAACATGATTGATTAACACAATAATTTCAAGTGATGTGTGTTTTCGATCATATTGTTTGGCGTCAAACAGAATTTTACATTCAAAAATTTCATTCAAAACATATTTGATTATGATATGGGCATAGAATTTTCTTTTTTTTCAATTTTCATTTTTTTTCCATCAAAAAAATTTTATAATTGAAATTATTGATCGATCGATCAATGTTCAACAGCATATCTATTGACGTAAATATCACATAGAATCGGAAGAATCGAGAAGAATATTCAACAACAACAACAACAACAAAAAAATGAAAATAACGCTGGATGATTGACCATCTGAATAATCATCATAATAATGACTTGTTTGAAATCATTGGACAACAACAAAAAACTTGAATAAAATTGAAATTAATGATCCTTATTTTATGTTTGTGATGGCTTTTCTGAATATAAATATAAAAAAGTTTTCTTCTTCTTCTTCTTTCATCATTTCATTATTTCATCATCATAATGATATTTTTATTATTATTAAAAATGACTTGTGTGTGGTATAACCATCATCATCATCATCATCATCATCATCATCATAATCCTGAAGAATTTTTTACTATCATTTTGGTTGCATTCTGGTTGCATGTCATATCGTTTGTCATCGAGAGAAAGAGAGAGAGAGAAGAGAAAAAAATGAAGCAATATCAATAATAACTAATAAGCGAAAAAACCAACAACAATAAATCTCATTTACATAATGGTTAGCATCGTTTTTTCCCTATAATAACGACAGCGACAAAAGAAGAAAGAAAGAAAAAAAACTTCAATGTTTTGCTTGTCAAATTATGATGATGATGATGATGATAAAAATTCCTATGATAAAAAAAAACATTTGAGAAAGAGATTATGGCCGTATAATTAAATCAGTGATGATCAAGCTATTTTGTTTTGTTTTTTGTAAATATTTGGAATTTAGAATCAACAGAGAGAGAGAAAAAAAAGAGTAGAACTTGATTCCCCTTTTTTTGCGAAAAAATAAAAGAAAACTAATGGAAAGAATTTTCGTGAAATTTTCAGGAAATAGATGATGATTGTATGTTGAAATAGTTGATTTTTTCTCAAAAGATTCATTTTTTTCTTATTTTGTTTGTTTTCTTTTGTCTCTTTCAATAGGAAATGATGATTTGTTGCTGTCCGCGAATCATATTTTCGCTTTCATTTTGATTTTTTTTGGCTAACATTTGTTCAAGTTTTCAGTGAATAGTGAAAGCAAAAAAAAAAATGAAAAAAAAACTTTGTCGTACAATAAATTTTCCACTTGGTTTCATTATCATCATTTTTTGGATTCTATATGGTGGCTATATTGACAACTTTGAAAAAAGCTAAAAAGAAAGTGATGCTTAAAAACAGTTTGATGCTCCGTCTATCAGTTTTATTTAAAACAATGGAAATTTTTTCATTCAAATTAAGAACAACGACTGAGACAAAGATGATGACATGAATAACGAAAAAAGAAAAAATCTTATGGTTCATTTAGAATTTTTTTTTCTGGATGTCATCATGTCTTTTATTAGCTTTTTTTCCAGTCTTTCTGCATGTAATGGATTTAGATTTTCTATTTAGATTTCTTTGACATTGGCGACGACGACGACGACAACGAAATTAAACGAAATGGAAACAGTACATTGAATTCGACGAATTATTCTTCAAATGGACGATATTTCTCGCTCGCTCTCTTTATGAAATCGGAATGAAGTGAAGCGAGAAAAGGGTTATTTTTTTTTGCAGACGCATCACTTATACATCCATCGTTTTTTATTTTGGATTTTTTCAAAAACAAATAAAATTAATCGAAAAAAAAACAATGAAAAAAAATGTTTTTTGATTGATTTTTTTGTTTTGTTTCAATTTTTTTCCTGTTTGAAACTGATATGGTGTTTTGTTTTTCCTTTCAAAAAAAAAAAACAAAATTTGAACTAAAGATTTACTGTGTCTGTGTGGGTGTTAATAGATTGAATTTTCAAAGTCAACTTTGTTTTTGAAAAAAATAAACAGTCTGTGTAAACACAAAATGATATTATTGATTCAATTATCTGATAGACACAGGGACAAAATAATGAAAAATTGAACGAAAGATTAATGTTTATAAGGGGGGAAAGAAAGAACAAACGAAGAAGAAAAAAAATGTTGACACTTTTTTCTTTTGATTTCGATCAGAAAAAATCGATGATTGATGATTGATTGTTTTTCTTTTGTTCCAATATAAAGTCATCAAACGAAATTTACCTATTATCATTACGAAGTGGTGGTGGTGGAGGGAGAGTGAAAAAGAATTCTTTTTTTTTCCAATTTTAATCTTGATTATTGAAAAAATTGATTGATCATTGATCGATAATCAGCTGCAACAATATTGTAATTTTTCTCAATTGATCCACTGATTGATTGATTGATTGATTGATTGATGTGTATTGATATCTGAATTTTTGCTATTTTTGTTTGGACCAAAAGAAAACCACATAAAAATGTTTTTCATTTCAAAAAAAAAAAAAAAAAATCATCTGGACATCATTTTTTTTTCATTGTTAATGTTTCATTCAATTCAACGATAAATTCCATCAATTTCATAGAAGAATAATTCAGAATTTCTCTTTCACTCTTTTTCTTCATATTTTCTAACCAAAATATAACCAAAACCAAAACCCGAAATTCGATTAGAAATTTTTTTTCCATGATGAAGAATCCATGATGAAAAAATCCATGATGAAAGAAAATTGTTTTTCTTTCACTGAACAATAAACAAAATTCCAAAACAAGAAAGAAAGAAAACATTTCATTGTAAATATATAAAAAGTGAAAGTGGATAAGAAAAAGATTTCTTCTTCATCTTCTTTTCCGTTTTTTCTTTCATCTTCAAATGTTCAGCAAATAAATTAATGATAAACATTATCATCATCATCATCATGTTGTTGTTGTTGTTACAAAACACAACATTTCCAGTGAACAATTTTGAAAAGAATTTTTTGTTAAAAATAACAAATTTTTTTTATTCGTGATTTCGATGATGACGTTGTTTGTTATTTTTCTCCCTTTTTCAGAATTTCCAAATGAAATATTCTCTGTGAAGTATAAAGTATTGCCTGTGTGTGTGTATCTCTTTTTGGGTTTTTAAATGTCGATTACCATCAGAACATCAAACATCAATAAAAAATCCAATAAAAAAAGAGAGTTACATTCACCAGGTAATTTTATTCATTTGGCCCATTTATTTGTTTGTTTGTTTGTCGATTTCTAAATTAGATTTACAAAAAAAAAAACTAAAAATATATGCATGAATTTCAAATTGAATATTTATTTGTCGCTGCTGTTACTGTTTGATATAAAAAAAAGAACTTTTCAATTCAACGGATGCACCAAAAACAGAACAAAACAAAACATTCTAAATATAATCCCGAATATTGGAAATTTAAAAACAGGTAAAAAAAAACTTATTCGGAACGATTTTTCTGCATAAAATAAAAGTGTGTGTGTTTTGTTTTTCAGGTAAGGTCAGGTAAATATTGAACAACGTAAAAATTAATCAACAATGACAACCATAATATTTTCTTCTTGTTGATAGTTGCTAGTTTCTTTCCACATCACATTTAATACGATTTTGGTAGAAAAGATCTATGCTATGCAAATCAATTATCAACTTTTTGTTTTTGTTTTTCGTTGCTGTTCAGTTAATTAATATAAGTTAATGATGATGATTTTGTTTTTTCGGGTGAAAGGTTTTTAGCTCTTAAAAAATTCTACAGAATTCCATATTTATTTAATTATTCATTTTGTTTTCTCTCTTCCTTTCAACATTATCATCAACAAAATGTCAAAAGTTTTTCCCTGCAACAAACAAACAACAACAACGACAAACTTAATGTGTATTTTCATGAAAATGGGAAAAAATCCCATACTAGAAAATACTAGAAAATCATTTTTGTTTTCTCTCTATCCTTTCAATCATCATTATCGATATTAGTCATTGATTGATTTTATGATGATGACAAAATAGATTTATAATTGGATTTTTTTTTTCCTTTGCTTTGCTTTGCTTTCATTTCGGTTGGCTTCGAATTCGATTGAATCTTCGATCAATCAGAATCAGATTTTTTGTTTGTTTGTTCAATCGTTCAATCAATAATAATTTTTTTTTCAATGAACAAATATTTGAAAATTTTAAAAGTTTAAAGTTTAATTGTTTTTTTTCTTTTCTTCGTTTTCGGAAAATTCATTGCTGTTGAAATATCAAATTCTTATCAACCAGAAAAAAAAGTTTTTGGTTTCATAAAAGTTTGTCATTTTTTTCATTCTCTTGAACCAAAACTTGACAATATTTTTTTTAATGGGTTTTTTTTTCTCCCCAGTTCTGTCGATTGAATAAATTGAAAACGAAAAACAAGAGGAAATTCCTTGAAATCAGAAAAACAACAAAATTCTCAAGAATGTTCTTTGATGATACAATGTTAATGATTCGTTGTTGTATTGTATAGATTTGATTCACCAGTGAACAAAAAGAAAAGAAAAGAAATTATTTTGTCATTATTGGATTGGTTTTAAAAAATCATTATTATTGTTGTTGTTGTTGTTTGATCAACCAACAACTATTAAAAAAGCAACAACAACAATCAAAGGCAACAACAACAACAACAAAAATGTCTGGATTCAGGAATAATTTCCGAAAAAAAGTTTCCAGGCATTTATTATTATTGTTTCTCAATTAAAATTTCAAATTGAAAAAATTGACAAAATACTGTTGTATTAAGACTGTACAAATACAACCAAATAATCAAGAATCGATTCTTATAAGAATTATAACAAGAAAAAAAAACAAAAAATGAAACATATGATGATTTATGAACATGATCATTACTTGTCTTGCTGTCCATTTTGGTATTCCAAGCTAGACATTTTTTTCCTTCCCCTGTTGTTGTTGTTGTTGTTGTTTGTTTGTTTGTTGTCCAAAGATTAATGATTTTTTACATTAACAACATTTCATTACAATTTTTTTTGTTACATGAAAGTTTTTCGTTTCGCTTTGTGCTGCTGTTTTCCAAAAAAAAAAATGTAATTTCATGTTGTTCATTTGCATTCAACTTTTTCCATAAAGATGATATCCTTTTGCAACTAAAATTATAAAAATTTTAGCTGAAAAAAATGAGAATTTTACAGAATTTTTTCATGATTAATGGAAACACACAGAGAAAAAGTGAATAAAATTTTTTTTTTGACATCCATGTAACTTTATTTACTGATTTAGTTTGGCTTTTTATTTAAAAAAAGCGAAAGTAACGTGTTAAAAATAAAGTTACAGTCTCTTATTGAATCGATAGTTTTCCCAGACATAAAGTGATTGGAAACATTCAAATGTCAATGCTTATTTGATTTGAAATGAAATTCTTTCCCTTTTCCCTTCACAAAATAACATTGTTATTTCTTTCCATTGGATTTTTTTCCTTTTTTTGAACATTCTCATTGAACATAGCAACCGTCTATGGATAAATATAGATTTGTTTTTTTGAAGAGAAAAGAAAAAAAAACTGTCTATTGATTTACTTATGGAATCTGTGAAATGTACTTGTCACCAGAAACAACACAATAGATTCATGTTACAAATTACCCAAACACACATTGATTGTTTGTGTCTTTTTGTGATCATCATAATTAATTTCAAATTAAAATTTTTATTCAATTGATTGATTGATTGATTGATTGATCGAAGAATATATTCAATGATTATCAAAATATAGACAAAGTTTTTACTTGTATTTTATTTGAATTTTTAATCATCAACGACATCTAGCGTCGGAATTTTTTAATTATTTTTTTGAATAAAAATTTTCAAAAAATTTTTCAATTTTTCTGCATGCATTAATTTTCGATTCATCTGACCGAATACGTTCAGCAGCTTTTCGACATCGTTCATGAATTTCATTATCATTCAGAATTTTATCAATCAACTGAATTAGTTTATCATCTTCAAAACGATATGTTTCAATACGATCACCAAAACCTTTTTCACGAATACGTTGTGCATTATCATATTGATCAGCAAATAATGGCATAACAAGCATTGGTTTTCCATAAGAAACTGTTTCGGTTACTGTATTATTACCACCATGTGTTATGACCATATCGACCAATGGTAGTATACGAATTTGTGGTAAATATGCTTCACCCCACATATTATCTGCTAAATCATATTCTTCATGTAATGCACCTTTTGATACAATGTATTTATACGGTGATTTGGATAATGCCTGTACAATTCGTTTCATTAGATCAACATCAATAGATCCCATTGAACCTAATGATACATAGATCAATTTATCATCGGGTTTCAATTTTGATTTAAATTCATCCGGTAATTCATATGGTTCGTTTGTTTCTTGACGACAAAATGCATCTAATTGAATAATATTTTCAGGCAATTCAATAATATCGGTATAATCCAATTCTTTTGGATAACCATAAAAATTTAGATATGGTGAAAATGGAAAAAAATTATTATCATTCAATTCTGGATAGCCAAAATGTTTGTTTAGTTTATTCTGAATAGTGCGAATATCTTTTTTAAATGATTCATTAAATTTCTGACGAAATTCATCCCAACCAGTTCGATCATTTGATGGATAACCTAATAAGATTTTAAAAAAAAAGTAATTATTGAAATTTTTGTTTGAAAAAATAGCTTACCTGAACATGGTGGTGGTATATCTGGATGATTCGAAAACATAAATGTTGGATTACCACTCCAGGAAAATGCCCATGGAATTTTTTCATACAAAATAAATGGATCAACAATAAAATGATCGACAATAATCAAATCAGGTCGTTCACGTTCAACAGCATCAACAATTTGTTGATGATGTTCAACTGATTCATTAAACATATGATTACCAATAGAATCTTCTTCATTCGAACTAAAACAATCTAATTTTTCAATCGGTTTTCGATCAGATAATAGACCAGTTTCTTGTAATTTTTTTACTCTCATTTTCATTGCTAATAACGGGTGTATTTGTCTATCTTGTTCGGCATTCTCGTTTGATTCATCAGCTTGTTGTTTCATTGTCATTACAATTTCTTCAAAACCATATTGTTTGAATGTACCGGCAAATGTTGTTGAACAAATAAAATATATTCGATGTCCACCATATTTGATTAATGCTTGGCCAAGTCCAACACAGGCATTTATATGACCAACACCATCACTAGTATAGATGAAAATTTTCAAGGATTTTTTCTGATCAGACATTTTTGTTTGTTTGTACCTCTTTAATCCATTTCCAAATGATTTTTATATATAAAAATTTTTGGCAAAACAATGTCATTTTCAATGTCAATTCAGTTTAATCCAATCAAAATCAATCAAATCAAAATCAATCAATCAATCAATCAAAAATCTCTTTACATAGAGATAATTTTTTGGGTATAATTTAATCTAATCATTAATTATTTGGCGGCATCTTTATGCATCGGTTTCTTTTGTGACATTGTATTTGCTTTATCGTGGGAATTAATTTATCTGAAAAATTTTCAAATCATTTGCCAAACGCCATCTATCGATGACTAAAGTGATATAAAAACTCATTGTTTACAAAGAAAAAATTTAACCGCCAAAAAACAAAAATTTTTATTTTTCAAATTGGAAGTTTCAAATACAAAAAAAAATTCTTTTACAATGTGAATTTGAGTCAATGATTATGGTTCTGAAAAGGACAGTTTTTTTTACATTATGAATATGAAATGAAAGCGAATTGAATGATGTAAGAGATTCAACAGGTAATAAAAGTCGTACAGCCGTTTGAACTTCTCTCGGTGGTACGTTTATTGTAATGTGATAAACGTGATGATTCGGCAGCAATACGTTCGAAAATATCATTCACGAATGAATTCATGATTGACATTGCTTTTGATGAAATACCCGTACATCCACCGCCGGATGGTCTTGGTCTTGGTCTCGATTGTCATCAACATAAAGATCAGAATGAACTGATTTCACATGTAGATACATGGACGAATAACTTTTAAAAATTTGTTCACAACATCTTACCCTGTTAATTTCTCCGCTTTTCATTGCCAATAAAGATTGAATCACTGGTTGATGTTTGTCGAATTTTCGCCTATGTTTCAACTAGAAAAAGACAGGGATAGGGATAAAATACGATTAAAAGTTAAAGTTTACCTTTGGTAAATTCGAAAGAAGACAATTCGCCCGTTTGTAATAAGATTCCAACGAGTCTTTATCTTCGGATGAAATATCACTTGAATTTAACAATGTTTTCACTTTGGCTTGTATGGCCCTAAATTGTAAATCGTCGATGTTGTACGATCCATAAGATTCGACAAAGGTTTCCACTTTCCCAATTAAATCCTGGTAGGAAATAATAAAAAAATTAGAAGCAATACTATTCTCACTAAATGTCCATCCATAGAGTTTTTGCATCAAACGTCGAAGCCTTTCATTGGATGCTTGTTTTGACATTGTTGAGAAATATATCTGAAAAGAAAAATATAATTGATTAAAATATTGGTTATTAATAAAAGTTAGGTGCAAAATGGAAGTTAAGTGGGGATTCGATTTTGGAAATAATCAATTTTTTCGATGTAAAATTATTGAGAAAAAAAAATGTGTTTCCGTTCAAGCGCTGAAAGTACATCGAAACAATCGTCTAAACTTTTAAAGTGTTAATCGCACAATCGAATACATACAACATCGATCATCATCATCAGTGGTAGAGGCATCTCCAAATTTTTTGATTTTTTTTTGTTCGAATTTAATTGCACATGCGTTAATTTTTTTTTTTTCTCTCTCTCTCTCTCTCTCTCTCTCTTTTTCAATGCATTGTTTAAGAAGAAAAAAAAAATATTCGCCATTTTGTTTCATGCGCAAATGAAATTATTTTTTTCGATAACGTTTGTTCGATTTTTCTCGAGACTATAAATAGCTGAACACAAACTTCGAAAAATTTCGTACGCAGTAACGAGGGATCATACGTGTTTATGCACGCCATTGATCTCTGTCATTAGTCCAATCTTTGGTGATTATATTGATCCATTGAATGGTCTATTTCTTCAATCTCGTACCCTTCATGTTCCTTTAATGGTTCATGAAGCTTTTTTTATCGTAACATGGAACAAGCTGGCTTTTTATCTAATTGCTCAAATAACATTCCTGGCCATGGCTTTATTCTATTCAAGATATATTGCCCTAACAATTTTGGTCCGAATCTTTCATCATCCATTGCCTCATCATCAAAATTTCTGATCCAATAACAGAATCACCATAAACTGAACTGAATGTTTCAAGTTTCACCATTACAATGATTTTTTAAGAAAAAACATTTCAAGATTCTTACTGGCAGCCTGTATAATCCTACAATGGGATAATGTTTTCATATATCTCAATACCATTCTACGGACGTTGATGTTTTGGCCATAACCTTAACCACGTTTTCCGTTTGAATAATCGAACTTCGAATCTTGCCTATTCGATGTTTATTGGATGGCGCCTTACTCATTGGACTTGATGATTATCAACGATGGCAAGGATCATTGATTATTTTTAAATAACAATGAATATTGACGATTGTATTTGTGAAACCATTGATTAATTTATTAATCAAGAAATAATTGTGTAAATCCATTTGAATGTATTTTTGTAATTAAGAAAAAAAATTTTTCAGTGAAATTCCATTACGAATAAAATTTCGGATAACAAAGATAAAAAAATTTTTGTTTATTTTGTTTATTTTATTTTCATTATTATTCTAATTGAACACATATTTTCAATCGATGATGAAATATATGATCTCTAACAACACAAAAAAAACGATCAAATATTTGCTTCACGTAAATGTATAAAACGTGAAAGTATAAAACAAATGGCAACCGATATAATGGTTAAACCACATGCAACTAAATAGAATGTTTCTTCATCAAATAATTGATCAAATTCAGGAAAAAGATTATAAACCATATCATACATTTCGACTAGAACATTATAATGTCGATTCTGCATTTTTTCTTTATTTATTGCGGTTGGTTGTTATTGAATTTGGATTAGGATTCTAAACAAGGACAATATATTCAATCAATCAATCGATCGATAATGATCATTGCTCAACGATAAATTTCTTTGAATATTGATTAAAATATTCCAATAATTCAATAGTGGTTAGATTGGCGGTTTTGAAATGTATTTTTTTACCGTTTTCTAAAACAATTTTTGAAAAAAAAAGAATGTAAATAAGAAATTGGAAAATCAAAGTTTTCTATCAAATAGTTTTTACCAAGATGAGCAGTAATGGTTGGTTCTTGTTGATCACAAACAATTTCCGTACGTATCAAACACTTTGGATTTGTTTTATGTACTTGACGACGATCCAAATGTTGTAAAAATTCTCTATAAATATCCAATGGAAGGTAGAAAAAAATCTTTGAATTATCTCTAAACAATCTCTGGTTGATGGTGGCTTACCTAATCGAAACAACTTGTGAATGAAATGGATCAAATTTAAAATGAATCCTTTTGAATGGTTTTAATTGTAATTGACGAATCTCATTCTGTTTGGCCAACAATAATGGATTCTTTGCTGGTGGAAATTTTTTTGGTAAAATTTTTGAAAACATCGAATATATTTAGTGAGAAAAGAAAAATGAGGATTTTAATGGATTTATTTCGAGTAAAATAGGATTCGGAAAATGAATAAAGCATGGACAACAATGATATCATCAACAACAATAATAGAATTTTCGAGCACAAATTATATATAGCGAATATTGTTTTGTTTTGTTTTTTTTCTGGTCGCGCATGCATCCAAGAATCGCAAGAATAAAATCAAAAATATTTTGAATAATACTTTTTGTTGCAAATGAAAAGTATATCACTTACATATTTTTAATTATTTTGGATTTAAATTGATTGAAAACTTGAATTTCGATTGATAAATTTTCAAATAAATTTGAAAAATTATTAAAATAATTTACAAACATGTGAAATTTTCAACGTATTAACTTGGCCAACGAAATTTGATGGAAACTTGCAATATATAAATGTCAACAGTGTTATTTTCGTAAAATATACATTCACGATCAAAACAAAAAAATCAAGATTATCAACAAAACTCATTGAAACTTAATGGACTAAAAACAGATATCGTTGATTTGATTTAGATTCAAATATAATTCATTTATTAATCTTATATCATGTCTGGTCGTAAAGTTTCTTCAACATTACGAATCGGTTCTCGAGTCGAATACACAGTTGTAACCGGTAATGAACGTCGTAAAGTTCCTGGTACTATTGCTTACGGTCCTAGTTCATTTCATCTTAAACCAAACGAAAATGATTGGTGTGGCGTTATATTAGATGAACCATGTGGTAAAAATAATGGTACAGTACAAGGCCGACAATATTTTGATTGTCCGGAAAATTGTGGCGTTTTTGTACGTGTTTCAACATTACGTCCTATTCTTGATCATGGTAGTCGTATACCGATGCCACGTACATCACGATCATCTACACCATCATCCACACCGAAATCGATGACACCATCATCATCTATTCAATCATTTACCGGTATTATTGATTCGACTGGTGATACAGGTTCGGTGATTGTCGAAAAAAATTCCAAACTAACCGAATCGATTAATCTGCCGACAGGCAATCAAACATCTAAAATACGTCCACCAACAAATATAATGTCATCTTCAAGTCATGAATTGAGTTCAAAATCTCAACAACAACAACAGCAATCGAATATACAAAAAATGGTGGAAAAAATCGAAACCAAACGTGATGAAATGATTCGTGAAGATGATGCTGCACAACATTGGTCACAATCATCAATACCAACAACTAAAACCACTAAAGAATTGCAGGAAGCAAATGAAAAAATCAAAGATCTTGAATCCAAATTGAATACATTAATGTTGAAACGTGCCGAAGATCGACAAAAATTCAAAGATTATGAACGATTAAAAATACAGAATGAACAATTATTGGAAAATAAAAAACAAATGGCTGAAAAAGATTGCCGAATTATCTAAATTAAAAACGGCGGCCGAAAATGAAGCAAAAGAAGCTCGAGAAGAACAAGTACGACAATCTGAAGAAATTAAAGATCTTGTTGATAATGCTGAAATGGCCGTCATTGATAAAGAAATGGCTGAAAATCGTGCCGAACAATTACAATTAGAATTGGAACAATGTCGTGAACAATTGGAAGAAGCTAAATTAGATTTTGAAATACTTAAAACTGAAATTGAAGATAAAGGTGTTGATGGAGCGGCAAATAGTTTTCAATTGAAAAAATTAGAAGATCAAAATAATCGTTATAAAGATGCATTACTTAAACTACGTGATATATCTGCTGCCGATCGAACCAATATACAAATGATGCAAAAAGATATTGAACGTAAAAATGATGAAATCAATAGTTTAATGCAAACAAATGAAAAAATGAAATCAGAATTGGAAAAATGTTATGAACAAATTGAAGTACTTAAAGAACAAGTTGATATGGCTTTAGGATCACAAAAAATGGTTGAAAAATTAACCGAAAAAAATCTAATGATGGAAGATAAAATGGAAGAATTACAAAAAGCATTGGATGAAGAAGAAAAGATTAAAGAATTATCCAATATGATTATTGAAGAAAAAGATGATATTATAGCCGATCTGCGTGATGAAGTGAATAAATTCAAAACAAATTTAGTTAATATTCGTAATAATTTTTTAATGGCACAAGAAACTGTACAAGATCATGAAAATACTATAAAAAAATTTCGTGAATTAGTTGCCATATTAAAAGATGAAAATAATATGCTTCGTGCTGCACAAGAACAAGATCATTCAAAAGTTCAACAAGCTGTTGATGTACAAAAACAATTGGAAAATATTGAATTCAAAACTCGTCTTTTGGATCGTAAAGATGTATCAAGAGCTATCGATATGGAACTACGTCAATTAGATATTGATCAATGTTATCGTCATATGGTTTATTTGGCACGTTTTTTTCCCGAATCATTTTTTATACGTGGTGGTGATCATGATGCTATTGCTGTACTATTGTTCATTCCAAGAATGTTTACAAAATGTTTGATTATTGAAAGACAAATTTTAGAAAAATATTCAACAACAAATACAATTGCTCAAAACAATATGTCGATTACACCGGAATCGATTGTTCGTGAATTTTTCGATGGTGATAATAATCGAATACAAGTAGAATCTAGTGATAAATTAAAGCAACAGATTTTTGCTAAACATTTGGTGTATTTATTAACATCGATACGATCAACATTGGATAAATATCAGGATATTTTGGCTAAAATGTGATACAGAATTATTTATGAAACTTGGTTCATTATATCCAGAATTAGCAGGACATGAAAAAAATGTTGATAATTTTGTTAATCTATTACGTGAAGATAAATTAGATGAAACTGTATCATTAGATTCATTGGAAAAGATATTAAATTATTTACATTCATTATATAATATTTATATTGCTTCAACAAATCTAGAATCAGTTGATAATCATAATAAATTCTTAAATGATTTAATTGATGTACTACGTACCGGTACAGAAGCTTCAATATTAGATTTAAAAATAATTTCACGTATGACTGATTCGGATACATCAATGTTTTTATCAACAATGGAAACATCATTAAATGATATTGAACAATTTGGAAGGAAAATTCGACGAAGAATGGTTTCGGCTGGATCCAGTTCAACCGATATGAATCCAGTTTGTTTGATAAAATTTCCACCAACTATTGAAGCTGAATTACTGGATTCATTTCATAATTTTTCACTAATTGTTCGTAATCTTAAAACAATGCGTTCAGTTTTGATGAATGAATTTCTTAGCCAATTTATTCGTACTGTTGATGATTGTTCATCATCAACCGATTCGGAAATCAATTCAATAAAACGTTTCAATATGAATGATTTGGAACAAACATGTAAAGAATGGAATGGTAATAGTATTAAATCATTGAATGAAATGCTTACCAATGTGATCAGTATAATTTGTAAATTCTGTACGGTCATTCAACAAGGTAATTATGATTCAATTTTGTATAGAATTTTTAATTAAATTCTTTTTTTCTCATACATAGGTGATTATGATGTTTCAAAAACTGATACAACAACAATACAATCACAAAATTCACAATTTGATTCATTACAATCAAATCAATCAAGTTTACAACAACATTTTAGTTTACCATTATCATTTCAAAATCTATTCAGTAGTACACGTAGTGGTAATAATAATTTGGGATCATGTTCATTACAATGTATACCATTAGATCAACGTGCATTTATTTGGCGACAACAATCCGAACAATTACAAGATTTTCGTCAAAAAATTCAAACACAAGAATCCGATATAGCCGAATTGAAACGTGCATTAAAATCAAAAATTGATGAAGTTAGTGAAATGCAAATAAGACGTGATCTATCCGAAAAGAAACATAAAGAAGCATTAAAAGAAATACAAAAACTTCAAGATGAATTAGAACGAATGACAAAAGAATTTAAAGAAAAAGAAGCTGAACGTGAACGTACATTAAATAAATATAATCAGGAAATCAATGATCTTTATTCAGATCATCGAATGATGAAAGAAAAATTGAAAGATTATTCAAAAAATGCTTTATTTGGTAAAGTTTCTTTACTTGCATCCAGTTCATCTAATTCACCATTAGCAGCAGCCGTAAATCAATCATCAACAAGTCCAATGAGTTTGGGAAATTTTTCCTCATTACATCATTCGCCTAATATTAGTTTAAGTCCGACACCTAGTTTAAATCAATCATTATTATCGAGTCAATGTGGTCAGGAAGTCGCAAATGTTTTAGCAACACAATCATCAATGGTTAGCAATGATGTTTTACAACTACAACATCATATACAGAATCTTCGTTTAGCAATGAAACAAATTGTAGCTAAAAATATTGAACTTCGTACAATGTTAACATCACATGAGGAAACGATTCAATTGAATAATGATGGTGAATTGATTAAAGTTCGTCCAAAATGGTATCTAGATTCATTACGACGACAACAACAACAAAATCGATTATACGATGATGTTAAGATTGAAGCAAAATTCCAAGAATTCCATAATAAACTTTTACAATTGAATAATGATTGGAATAACTATCGTTGTAAGAAATCGGTGCAAATATTTGATTTAGATCAATTACCCGTGAATCGTAATAAACCCGGTTGGACAAAATGTTTTGGTGATATAATTGATAAACATCAACAACAACAACGATTAGATGAATTGAATTTTTCGTTACGATTTCAACAGCTACAAATTGAATTTGAACAATTTATTAAAACATTGGATAATGGTTTTGTATGTGATTCTTCATTTACAACATTCATTGCACCACATATTTCAAAGGTAATATAAATTCTTTTCCTGGTTTTATTTGTAATTGACAATCTATTTATCTTATTTGATTTGTTTTGTTTTTTCCCAAAATTCTAGATTGTAAATGCTAAACCAAAACTATTAGCACGAATCATAATTGATGGCAACAATAATAATAATAAGAGATTATCGGTGCAGAAATCAAAATACATTGATGGTGGTGGTGATGATTTGAGTACAAATTTAATGAAAAATATTATACCATTAGAAATTACTAATAATGAATTGAATCGTATGCAGAAAATTTTACTTTATTAATAATTGATTAAATGAATGATTGATAATTTGAAGCTGTGATGATAAATCAATAAATTTTTTGATAATTTTATCATCATGTGCTTTTTTATTTTGTTTGAATAAAAATCCAAAATTGTTCTATATTGAATTTTCAATGGTTTGGAGAAAAAAATCAGTGATGTCAAGCTTGACATCCTTTTCAAAAAAAAAAAATTTGTTTAATGTTTAGCGAAAAAAAACCGTTAAGTTAAAACACTGTCAATCATCCTATGATTGATGATCATCATAGGATCTAATGGTGATTTGAAAAAAAAACTAAATAAAAATTAAATTACTCGGTAATTTTATTATATAAAAGATAATTTTAAAAAAAAACTCGTATGATTCGTTTTAACAAAAAAAACTAACCCATAGAGTACATTTAATGATTAAGATCATCATTAACAAACGAAAACAAAAAATCTGTTCAGTTCTGAATTTGTTTATTATTATTATTCATTATTCATTAATGGAAAAAGTGATAATTAAACACGTAAACATATCATTCGGCGATTGGAAAAATGTCATTGAATCACTATAGTGATGATAAATGATGATGATGATGATGATGATGATTGAAATATGATTTTGTGTTCGACTTTCCGTTTGTCCGTTATTTTCCATTCAATGTTTTTCTTTCATTCTTTCTTTCCTTTTTTTCACCTCGATTCAAATTGATCGATATTTTTTTGGATAAAGAAAACAACGAAAAACATGAGCCTTTTGAATATTGCAGCATTGTTATCAACATTAACTGCCACAAATTATTCATCAACAATATCAACCTTTCATCAACAACAACAACAACAACGTTTAATATCCGATAATTATAATAATGCTGATTTAGTGAACAATCTAAATGGTCTTAATTTTCAACCAAAATTCAATCATTATTCAGGATTTTTAACAGCATTAGATGATGTTTATCTTCATTATTGGTTTTTCGAAAGTGAACATCAACCATTAAATGATCCATTAGTATTGTGGTTGAATGGTGGTCCTGGTTGTAGTTCATTAGTCGGTGCATTAGAAGAAAATGGTCCATTTATAATTAATAAAGATTTTACTATTGATTATAATCCAAATACATGGACAACACATGTTAATATGTTATATATTGAATCACCAGCACAGGTTGGATTTTCCTATAAATTAGATCAAAATTATCAAACTGATGATAATGAAACTGCATATAATAATTTAGCGGCATTGAAAAATTTTTTTGAAAAATTTCCACATTTAAAAAATAATGATTTCTATATTGCCGGTGAAAGTTATGCAGGTATATTTATACCAATGTTAGCAACATTAATTATTGAACAACGTTTACCAACAATTCGTTTGAAAGGATTTGCATTAGGAAATCCATTATTAAATCTACAAACGAATATGGAATCACAATTTTTTTATCTTTATTCACATGGAATTATTGATACAAAAACCTGGTCAAATATATTGAAATTTTGTCCTTGTTATGGTCATCGTAAACCAATGTCATCATATTTGAGTCAACCAAATGATTTAAAGATGAAAAGAAATTGTAATAATGAAAATGATTTATCATATTATTGTCAAGATGCAATGAAAATGATTGAATATTATGTAACTTCATTTGATTTAAATCTATATAATATTAATAAAGATTGTAAACAAAATGATGATGATAATGATGATGAATCAACCAAATATTATTGGCAAGAATCATTAAAAAAATTTAATAAAATAGTTTTACCATTACCATGTTTATTGGATGATCATCCAATAACTGATTGGTTAAATCAACAATCAGTCAAAAAATCTTTACATGTACCATTAGAATTTCGTTGGGCATTCTGTAATAAAGTCGATTATGATCGTGAAAAATTTACTGTTCATAATGAAATTCTGAAACTTATTGATTTAGGTATTAATGGATTAATATTTGCTGGTGATTTGGATGTTGTTTGTAATTTTATCGGTATACAATGGTCGATTGAAGATTTACGTTTATTACCAATAAATAATCATACATATTGGAAATTGAATAATAATAATAATAAGATTGGTGGATTTTATCATAATTATCGATCAATGGAATCAAATGGTGGTTATTTAACATTTGCTACTGTACGTGGTGCTGGTCATTCAAGTGCAACGGATAAACCAAGTGAAACAAAAGATTTATTTTTAAAATTTTTAAATAAAAAAATTTAATGATTTTTTATTTATTTATTTACAATTTAACAAACAAACGATTGAAAAGTAGGGAGAGTGAGATAGATAGATAAAGAGAGTAAAGTAAAACAATTATATTTTTATAATAATAACATTCCAATTGTATTTTGAAATCTTATTTTGTTTTTTATGGTTTTTTTTGAAAAATAAAATATTTTTTTTTAAAGATGTTTCTCGGGAAATTTCTTGTTTTGTTTTTTGAATGTAAAAAAAGTCAAAGGAAAAAATAACAAACGTCAACGAATGAATAAAGATTTTTTTTCTTGATTTTCCAAAACAAAAGTAAAACAATATTCGAATGATAAATCCAAAGAATAATAATGATGATGATGATGATGAAAAAATTTCACAATTTTCATGATAAATTAGCCAGAATTTCTTTCGAAAGAAAAAATATTTTTGTGTATCCAGAATTCTTGAATGGGATTATCATTTGGGTTTTTTTTTGTTTGTTTCACATTGTGAAATTCGGACTTGTTTTTTTTCCGTTATAAAGATCATCATCATTATTATTAATTAGTGTAATGGTCTGTTTTGTTTTGTGTGTTTGTGTATGTGAAAAAAAATTGACAATCAAATCTGTTGTTTGTTTGGTCAGAGTGATTCCTTTTTCGTCCAATCCATTGGATTTGTGGTTGAAAAACATAGTTTCGTCCGAAAAAAAGTGAGAAACCGAATTGCTATCGAAGACTGCTTATAAAAAATGAAACGAAAAAAAGATTATCATTAGTAAAAAAAATATCGATTCTAATAATGATCATAGACAATATGGAATTATTATCATCCCAAGGGTAGTAGACATTGTCTTGTTATAATATCTTTCGCAAAACAAAAAACTAATTGTGTGTTTTGTGGTTTTTTCGAGAAAAAATAAAAATGTTACTTACCAAAAACAGACAAAAAATATTGATTTTTTTTATAAAACGAAAAATAATCAATTTTAAACAGCTGTAATCGCTGACATTGGCAAATTTAATGTTGATGATGAATGTTGTAATGATTGATGATGATGATCATGATGGTGATCATTATTATTTAAAATAATCATTGATGATGTTAAATTTTTATCAATTATCATTTGATTATCATTTACAGATAATAATAATTTTTTTTCTTGTAAATTTTTATTATTATTATTCTGTTGTTGTAATTTATTAAAATCAGTCGGTTGAAATGTTTGTTTATTGAAATTTGAATAATTTTGCTGTTGCTGTTGGTTATTTGAATGTAATTGATAATGATAGATATTATTGGTTGAATGTCCAATACCTCCTCCGTTGTTACCACCACCACCACCATTACTACTACCACCAGCACAACTATTAATACTACTACCGCTACCGGTACGTGGATGACGATAACGTATAATTGGAAGGCAATTAAATGTTTTAAGCCACGTTGTACGATAATATGAACGAAATTTTGCATTGAAAAAAAAATATAAAATTGGATTTACACAACTATTAGATGCACCAAGCCATTGTGCAATCGGCACCGAATCTTGTAATATTTGCATAAAAATTGATTGTTCATCAATTTGTGGTCCAATTTTTAATATAAAAAATATCACATATAATGGTAACCAACTTAATGCAAATAATAATACCAATACAATTAACATTTTAAATACTTTTACTTTTGAACGTTCAATAACTAATGATGATTGTCTATTACCATCTTTAATATTTGATGGTAAATGTCTGGCTAATTTTGGTAATTTACGTTCAGCAATTTTTTTCAATATTAATATATAAAATAATGCTATTATACTTAATGGTATTAGATATTGTAAACCTAAATTTACAATTAAAAAATGTGCATTTGCCATTCCTGTGCTTGGCCATTGATCACCACATATCTGTTTTCGAAGAAGAAAAAAAATATGTTTTTTAAAAAAATTGATTAAAAATTAAAGAAAATCTATCTTTATTATGGAATAATGAGGAAAAAAGTGTGAATTTCAGGGTGATTCATTTCATCAACAACAACGAGAAAAAAAGTCATAAATATTTAAATAAATTCATTTCAGCGAAAAGAAAAACATTTTGAAATTCCAATGAAATTTGGATTTTTTCTTGCATTTTTTTTTTTGCGCTAAAAATTTATAAAGAAATTGACGCAAAATAGACAAAATTGTTCTATTTTCACCGAGGGGAAAAAACGAAACGAAAATCAATTTTGATCAAACTTTAATTAAATAGAAATTCAATTCAATTTTGATCACTTTTTTTGGTGAGAATTTTTTCATTTCATTGCACCATTACGAACAACAAAAAAAAAACATTCGAATTGATCATGCGCACTGGATTTTGAAAAAAAAGTTTAAATTTTTTTTTCAAATAACTTTTTCTCAAATACTTAAAACCAATTTGAACTAATCATATGATTATTGTTTGTTTGTAATGTGATCTGTAGAGGAAAAAACAAAAGTTATGTAAATCGTTTTTTTTCCAAACAAATTTTCCATTATTTGTAAATTTCGTAACCAAAAAACCAAAAAAAAACCCAAAACCAGAATCCATAAAGCCTAAAGGTTTATTTAATGTCAACATTGATTTTTGTAAAAGTATATAAAAAAGTTATACAATAAATAAATTGATTCTTTATTGATATCGGAATCGGATGTTTTTCTTTTTCTTATTCTTATTCTGGGTGGACATTGTGGATAATGTTTTTTTCTCTTCTTTTCGCGCCGTTTGTTTGTTCATAATTTTTGTCCATATATAACACGCCAATAAGCCAAAAAAAGATAGAAAAATATTGTTCGTTCATTTTCATTTTTGATTTATGATTCAAGTTGTAATATTCTTTTATTTCTATAGAATGGATTCACATTAAAGTCTACATTACTATAATACATTTTATTATTATCTTATCGTTCAAATTACTCATGATGATCATAATGATGATAGCTTTTATAAAAATGGTCAATATTTTTTTGGGTTTCTCTCTCTTTGGTTTGGATCTTTGGATTTGTTACTTTTTACTTTAAACATTACTTATACGGGTAAATACGGGTAAAAATATATAACTTTGTTGCCCGCATTTACTATAGTAATAATAACAACCTTTTAATATGTTTTTTTTTCTTTGTCAATAATAATAATGACGATGATAACGATGATTATTACTTAAAGTTTATTATATTTGGTTATTATCATTTGGAGGTTTTTTTTTCTCCATTCAAAGATGTCATTGACATTGTGTAAAATCGTGTCTGTTTGTGTTTGTGTGTGTGGGAAGTGAGATTGATACGACCAAATAAAATCGATCGATAGAAGATCGATTTTTGTCGATCATATTTTTATCATGAAAAAAAATTCATTTTAATGTAATCGATTTTTGGCAATGAAATTGATCTACGAAAATTCCGGATATCGATTTTTTTGTTTGGGGTTTGTTTTGGTCGTTAGTGGATGAAAGAGGAAAGTAATGGCAACAACAACAACAACTTTTCCCTGGAAAACAACATTCTAATATTACAATAACAACAATGATAATTCATTTGTTTCATTTTTTCTTTGGTTTGTTTTGGCTTTTTCTGATGATTTGAACAATGACGATTCTTTGATTTTAGCATACTTGTTTATTAACAGGATGCATAAACATGATACACATAAACAGTGTTTTTTTTTTTGTCAAGTTTGTTTGTTTTTGTTTTGTTTTTTCGTCATTTTCTAATGGATTTTAGGATTTAATACGATAGAATTCCTGGAATGTTTTCAATTTTCAATTTTGTTTGAAAACATTTTTCTTAGAAAAAGAAAAATGAAATGAATTTAACTTTTTGTTTTCTCAAAATGAAACAAAATTTCTTGTTTGTTTGTCTGTTTATATTTGTTTCCGTTGAAATTACTAATCACAATTTCTTCTTTTTGTAAAAGATTTTTTTGTTTTCATTCATTATCGTACTGAATAAAAGAATTCCTTTAAAAAAACGAATATCATTTATCGATAATAGTAAAATTTTTTTACCCGAAGGAATTCATTAGAATAAAAGGGCCATATATATAGAGAAAGAAACAATAAAGATAAATTGAAAGAAATTGAGGAAGTCAAATAGTATCGTATCATTAGTATTCATCATTAGTATTCATCAAAAACAATAAGAAAACAAAAATAGATCTTGAACCCAAAGATCATACGAAGAAAATAGAAAATTAATAGAGATAACTTTCAGAAAATAATCTCACGAGTATATCATTTCCCTTTCCACCACCACCGCCACTGCCACCACAAGAAGAAGTATATCTTTTCATTTTTGTTTTTTCATTCAGCAAAAAAAGAAAAATGACTTTTTGATTCACCAATATCATTCTTGAATATCATCAATTTTTTCCATAATGATTAAACAGAACAGAGAATAAAAATTGAATTCTGAATGGTTATTTTTTTATTATTTGGGTAAACAAGAATCAATCCTTTTAGCATATCCCTTTTCATCATCGGATGTTGCATTAACCCTTACCACTCAGAAATAATGATTTGTAAAAAAAATGATGATGATGATGATGTCAAGAACAAAAAAACAACAAACAGGGAAAATCCATCAAATGTTAAAAAAATGTAAACAAAATTTTTTAGGATAAACCAAAACACAGATAGAAAAAGGCTCAAGCAATCCAAAAAGAAGAGAAACTTTTCATTCAATAAACATGTTTTTCTTTCTTTTTTTTTTGGATCAATTATAATTCATCTTCATCATCATCATTGATGAAAATATAGCAGCAGCAGCAGCGACGGAAATTCCTCTTGACGTCAACAAATTTATGAAATTATTAGTTGTTTACCAAGGAAAAATCTCATAAAATACAGAAAATCAAAAAACCAAAATAAAAAAAACCAAAAAAAAATTAATTGAAACATAGTATCCATCTTCATCGATGTCGTTGAAGATGCTTAAATAAATTATGGTTTAACGGTTGTTTGTTGTTGAATTAATATTTTTGTTCATAAACATCATTGATTATGGGTGAATATTTTGTTTGTTTGTTTGTTTGTTTTTCAATCAAAATTTTTTAAAATTAATTAATTAATTTATAATGTAATTATAATGTGAAACAAAAAACAATGATTTCTGGAATTTTGTTAATAATGTTTTTTGTTGTTTGTTTTATCATATTTTGGATTTCTTTTCAAGGTTTTTCAATAACTTCTCTTTTTACATATTTTTCCAGTGGAAATATGAGATTTTCATCGGAAAAAAAAACAAACGAAGTGAATCAAATTTCATAGGTCAGCGAAAGTTTATTGATTTTTGTTATGTAGTTTTGTAACAAACAAATCAAACAAACAAATCAAATCAAAAGTTAGCTTAGTAGTGTCTGTCATCGATGAATAATAACATTGTGCAAGTTTTGTTGAAAAAAAATGTCAAAATTGTTGTTGTTGATGGACATGCATGAATCTTTTCCTTTTTTTTCAACATTGGAAACCAAACAAAACAAAACAAGAAAAAAATCGTTTCTGAATTCATGAATTTCAAAAAAACGAAAAAGAAAAAAGAAAAAAGATTCGATAGTAAAAGATTTTCTTCGTTGTTGTCCCAGATAGTTTTGTCGCCTACTTTTACTTCTGTTTTCTTCTTTTGTCATTCTCATTCATTTCAATAGAATTTCATATTCATATTCTTGGTATATTTCATTGTTGCCGATTCTTTTGAAATATTTTTTGTTTCCTTTGAATAGAATTCTTCTATGGAAGGAAAAAAAGAATCTAATCATGAATCATGAATCAAGAATGATCAGCATCAGATTGAATAGAATCGACAATTTGTTCATAAAATTGAAATTTTTTTTTCTCCAATAAAGACAGAGGGTGTTTGAACATGAAAATACCCATACGAACTAATCCAAACTAATGGTTGAAAAAAAAATATTTTCATCATTTTGAACCGGAATTAAATTCAATGTCCAGATTAAAAACTTTTTTCAAAATCTCCCTTTTACAAATCTGATACAAAGTTTTTTGTTCCTTTGTCATTATTATTCAAAATAATGATAATAATGATAATATCATAATCATCGATTATAATCATTTTGTTCTTCTTTTCAATTTTCATTTCAAACTTTTTGTTAATTCCGTAAAAACAAAAATAGAAAGAAGAAATTCTTCTGAAGTTTTTGTAATATTGAAAATCTTTCATGAAATAGTTTTTTTGAAAGTAAACTTGCCTGAATTGTGGTCGATTGCTGCTGCTGCTGCTGCCGTACAAATGATGCTGAAATCTTTTCCTGATTTTGATTATCATTTGGATGATGTTGATGATGATTATGATGATGAAGATGTGGATGTGGATTAAGATGTTTGTGATGATGATAAGAATGATGATGATGATGATTATGATGATTATAATCATCTGAAAATTTATTGGCAGATGTTTCAAATATTGAAACCATTATATCTAATGCAGCTGATGTTTCAGTTTTTGTTTCAATTTCGAAAGGAATTGTTGTTGTTGTTGCTGCTGCTGTTGATGTTGTCATTATTGATGGACCATTACTATTAGTACTAGTAGCCGCTGATGCTGTTGCTGTTGTTATTGTTGTTGTTGTTGTTGTTGAATAATCATTACCAACATTAATAGTAATAACATCAAAATAAACAATCCATGGAAATGATATAATCATACTGAATAACCAAATCAGTATTATAGTTGTCCAACACATTACTGTTGAACATTTTTTACTTAATGGATAATAAATTGCATAGAATCTATGATTAAGTGTTGTGTGAATGGTGGATAAGGAACGTCAAGGCCAAAAAAAAAGAAATGAAAAAAAAATAAAGAATTCATAAGTTTAGAACAAAAAAAGAAAAATTCTTTGCATAAATTCTTTTAAAATTCAATATTTTTTTCTCCTTTTCAAATTCTCATTTCTTATATCATTATTATCGCTTTTTTTCATTACAATTCACTTATGTTGACATGATTTGCCTTTTTCGGTTCTTTTCTCTCTCTATTCTGTCACATCACTTAATGACATAGGAATTTGTTTTACGGAGAACGGAAAAAACAACAAAACAAAATTATTTCCAATCATTTTGTTGTTGTTGTTGTTGTTGTCGATTTGATTGAAAAATAATAATAAAAAACTAAACTAAACTAACCAAACATCAAATGAATGTAATTTTCATCTCTTCTCTCTCACACACACACTAACACACTAACACACTAATACAATCAGATCTCTGGTTCCAAAGAAACCAGATCTCAAATCAAAAGTTACAAATTACATGAAAGAAACAAAAAAAAAAATATTTATATAATTAATGATCCATATATATAAAATTACAGCGATTTTTTTTTTGTTTTGTAATATTAATCGTTTACAAACAAGCACACAATATTTATCAAGCGATTCTTCGTTTAGTCAAAAAAAAAAAAAGAAAATTTGAGAAACACTGATTTCTAAATTCCTAGTATGAAAAAAAAAGATTAATCAGCTAAT
Organism: Dermatophagoides pteronyssinus; assembly: GCF_027571235.1. Lineage (NCBI taxonomy): Eukaryota > Metazoa > Arthropoda > Arachnida > Sarcoptiformes > Pyroglyphidae > Dermatophagoides > Dermatophagoides pteronyssinus. Next base: position 72,888 of record NW_027461570.1, read on the forward strand.
GTTCAGTGTGTGGTTTCTGTTTCTGTTTTTTTGAAACAATGTTGAAAAAATTATTATCATGTTTTTGTTTGGTGTTATGTTTCTTTCTCTCTATGTGTGTGTGTTTGTAATGTTTTTTTTTCATCGTTTGATTTTATTGGGAAAATTTTTTTGTTGTCAATTTTTTTTTTGATTGTCAGAAAGAAATGATGAAGATAATTAGACACACACACACACCCCATTGCAACATCGTCTTGATGAATATTCTGGTGGGGTTTTTTCTTTCTATTTTGTTTGTTCAAATTTTCTTACATTTTTTCCTTTCTTCCTACGAATTTATGATAATAAGTGTGATTTTTTTCTGAGTAAATTCAGATCTAAATTCAACTTTTTTTTTAAAAAAAAAAGAAATGATTTTTTTCAATTCTATTTTTATGATCGAAAAAAACCGAAAGGGGTGAAATGGAATCATAAGTTCTTTCCCACATGATTTTTTTCTCCACATTCGCCAATAATTATCATCATCAAACGTATTGTACAATGGTTATTTTTTCGTTCGTTAGTTTTTCACCATTTTCCGTACAGTATAATATTTCAATTCGTGCATGAATGAAAATTTGAAATGTTTGGCTTGGATTCTTAACACACAAAAATCAAAAAAAAAAAAATCAAAAATAAAAAACAAAAAAAAAATTTCCGTTTTGTTTCACATTTTCATTAAATACAGGCCAGAAAATTTCAAATGTTTTTTTTCTGTTGTCAGAATTTTTTTCAGATTGGTCCAATTCATTCAATCATCATTCATTTACCAAACAATATTTATGTCTTTATTACATTTGTGTGCGCGTTCAATTCGTTGCTTTTTTTTATTTCATTTGTGTTGTGCCTGATTGTCATTTGGAAAGTCAAAAAAACAACAGCAAAATAAAAATTCCCTGAAAATCCTTTCACTTCACAAATCATCAATCCACTATTTTTCTCTCTCCCTATATTGGTATAATGATTCTGAAATGATCACGTAAAATCCATTTCTGTTTTTTTTATTTCAAATAAAAAAATATTGGCTTTATGTTCCGGACATACACCCATATATCATTATTATGTTTTTTTTGTTTTTTGTTTCCCCTCGATAAAAATCATGCTTAATTAGCCTTAATTTTCAATCATCATTAAATTTTGTTATGGATCATTTAGAAACAAGAATAAAAACAACTTACCGATCAATTGAAATGGCAACCAATGTATAAACTGAAGCATTAACCGATACACCCTGTAAATATGGTACTGCTTTACAAACTGATCGTCCCAGAACCCAGGCTATTGAAAAGAATATTGATCGATCGATTGATCGATTGATTCGGGAAAACAAAGAAAGAAATTAACAAATTAATTCAACAAATGTAACTATTATCTTTTTTTAGGTTAATTAGTAACAAAAAGTAGGCCATTTTGTAATTAGTATAAATTATAATTATTTATACTTACGTAGATAAATATTACCAATTAATGTTGGTATTAAACAAAATAATACAACTAATAAATCAGCTAATGCTAAATTACAAACAAAACGATAAAAAACTTGATTTGAACGATTTATTGTAATCAATGGTACTGATGATTGATAATAAACTGTTTGATGATGATATTGTGGTGTTGAACCACCACTACTATTATTATTATTATTATTATAATTATTATGCGAATTAAAACTTGGATTTGGTGATAAATTTATACGATTATTTGCTGTTGTTATTGTTGTTGTTGTTGTTTGAACATTAAGTCGATGTAAATTTGTACAAGAAGAATTATCTTTTGTATATGAATGATGATTATTTCCATTATAATTTTTTTGTTCACCATTATTAAATTGATTTGGATTATTATAATTGAATGCAGTTGTTGTAATTGCAACACCAGATTGTCTACATTTATTTTCACGTTTTAACATCCAAACAATCCATAATACAGATATATTACCAAATAAACCAAATAAAAATACAATTAAATATGCAATAATTAATATTATTGTCCATGATAATGAATAACGTAAATTACAAGCAGAAAATGTTGATAATATTATTGTTGTAGGCGATGATGATGCGGATGCGGATGCGGATGATGTTAATTCATTAAATGAACAATTAATATTCATTAATGATGAAATTGTTGATTCAGTTTGATTATTATTGATCAAATCTTCCATTGATGATGATGATGATTGCCAATCAAATAATGATTGACTTGATGATGATGATGATAATGGATGCAGAATTAAACTATGGTTATTATTATTATCAGCAAACAATGACATGATGATAATGATGATGATGATGGTAGTAAATAAAGACAAATAAAGATTGATCGTTATAAAATAGCCAATTTTACAAATTGATTTATCGAGAAAAAATTATCATTATTGATGGAATTCTGCTTTTTAAGAAAAGAAAAGAAAAAAAGAAAGTGGAAAATGTCATAATAATTATCAATATAAATGGAAAAAATCAATATCAAAAAAAATGAATTTCGAGAAACATCTAGAAATCAATTGAGTTTGTTTGTTTGATTTTTGATTTTTTGTTTTGTTTTTTTGTTTTGTTTTCTGTTGTTGCACCAATTCAATGTCAATTTTATTTGATGAAAATTTATTGAAAGATTTTTTCATTCATTCATTAATTCCCCTGTTCCTTTCTCCCTCTAACACACTTTTTTTTCACTGCGAAACATCACATGATTGTCGTCGTCGTCGTCGTCGACGACAACCGTCAAAACAAGTTCATTTTAGTGCCATGTTTTTTTTCCGTTGTTGTTGTTGTTGACTTATGAAATGTTATGAATGAATTTTTTATTTGTTGAAAAATTCAACAAAAAGCTACTGCATCTGCAATGATTAGATAATAATAAAAAAAACAGCAACAACAACAACAAAAGCACAATGAATAAATGAATCTTTTATTTGAACAAAAATATTTTGAAATCAAAAAAATCAATTTCAATTTGGATTTTATCATTTGAAAATGAATCAAAAAAACGATTAATATTTGAAATTTTTACAACACATGGTAGAATTTTCAAATATTTGGATTTTTTTGTTGTTGTTTTCTAGGGCAAACAAACAGATTAAAAAACGAATTTCGTTTTTCTTTCATTCAAAATCCAAACATAATGGCCATAATGGTCAAATAATGATGATACAGTTGTTTTTTTTTTTTTTTGGTCTGTTGTTGATGACATTTTTCAACCAAAACGACCATAAATTTCATTGGAAAAATAATAAATCAGTCTGGATTCATTCATGATATAATAAAACACACTTAACACTTAGACATTTAGATGATATTTAGGGGTGATATTCAGGGGTGATTGAACTAGAAAAAAATAATTGATAATGGATTTTTCATTAAATCAATGGAGTATGAAGTGTTAAATTGAATATTTCATCTTTGATTCATGACTATCATCATCATATGACAGGTTGTTTGATTCAATCGCAAACAAAAACTTCTAATTGAACCAAAAAATTAAATTAACCATTTGGGAAAAACTGACTGATCTATCAGTTACATCATTACATTCGGTAAAAGTCAGCAAAAAAACAAAAACAAAAATGAACGAATTTCATCGACTTTTGTCTTTTTTGTCAAAGTGTTAATAATTTCATTCACGTAACCCAGAAGAAGAAAAATTTTCTTCTTCTTTTTTTAAAAGAAAAATCTGTTAACGGTATAAAATTTTTTTTTCAAAATGTCAAACATTTAGTGTTGTTGTTGTTTACGATGTTTTTGTTGTTGTTTTTGATGCTTTTTTTTTGCTTTCGGGCTAGAAATAGCAACAACAACAACAGAATAAACGAGATAAAAGAAAAGCAAAGTCACGAATTCATTCTGAAGTTGTAGTCGAAAAAAACAGGTCGAGGAACTTTTTTTCCCACACTCAAAAAACAAACAAACAAAAACAAAATGTACTTGTTAATTTCAGGATAGTGACGACAACGACAACAACAAGAAACTTGATGACTTTTGAAAGAATTTTTTTTCATTCATTCAGTTTAAAACAAATTATTTTTTTTCGGGGAATGCGATATATGCAAAATAAAAAAAAAAGAAGAAGAAGAAGTTATTAATTCAAAATGCAAATGTAAAATGAGAAAAAGAAAGAAAGAAAATGATATGGATGTTTTTATTGCAAAAACAAACAAAACAAAATAATAAACGGAGGATTTTTCAGGCTAGACGAACACATACACATTAGACATTGCATTCATGCATGAATGTCTGACAAAAAGCAAAAAAACAAATGTTTTTTGTTTTCAAAAATTGAAATTAACAAAAAATGAATTCAGGTTAAGCAACTCTTTTTGAAATCCGTAAAAAACACAGAATAGAAAATTCATATTTCAAAAAACCAAATTTTTCATTTATTTTGAAATATTGAAAAGTTTTTTTAAAAAAAAGTTTGCTTGTTTGTTTTTTGGTTCATTAGAAAATAAACATTTTAATTTATTTATCCATTCCAAACATCATCATCATTGTCATCATTAATTATTAATTATAATGATTTATATATTGCCTGGATCCCCAAAAATCAATACATCTTGTTCATTAAATTTAACATTATTATGATGATCTTTGAATCTTATGAGACAATATTTTCTTCATTTGGGACCTATTATTATGTTTTCAGTCTGGAGAAAAATAAATAAATAAACATATATGACTATGAAAGAGAAAGATAGTCTATAGTCTAGAGAATCACAGAAAAATCAGAATAGAAAATTTAATTTTGGGTTTTCATGAATTTTTTAAAAAAAAGTCAGTCAAAAAAAAGAAATTCCCAAATTCTTAAAAGGACAACTTTTATTTTAAAATCAAAATCAAACATTTATTTTTATATATAAAAAAAAAATAATTGGTTTTTTTTTTGTTCAAAGTTCATTGGCATTCAGTTTGTTTGTTGCTCCAATATTCGATATATTGGATGATGTAAAAGTTTCGTTCTTCTTTTTTTTTTGTTGTTGTTGTTGCTGTTATTACATCAATGTTAATCACATAAAGATTATTTTGTATATAAAATGTGGGTAAGACTTTCGTTTTACTTCGGATTTATTTATTTTTATTTTTTTTTTTATAGTCACAATTTTAGTAACGAATTTTTCTTTTCACTGTTTTCCAATAGATAATATATTAAAATATACTTGCCTGAATGATTTTGTCATTTGTTGTTCGAGTTTTTTTTTGTAACTTGTTTATAACGAATGATGTTGATGATAATCGTATTTTCACTACAAACAAAAAAAAAACTATCGATTGATTGATGTTGTCATGGCAAACAAACAGATGAAGAAAATTTCGATTTACAAATGTCGATTCATACATTAGAAAAAAAAACAACGAAGAAAATCATTTGATTGATAAAAATTCTTTATTCATTCAAATGAAAACAACCAAACGCATTATCAAACATATCAAAAACAAATATCCACTGTTTTTTAACGATTTTAAAGAATCTGTTTTCATAAATTGTCAAATTTCAAACTGAATCAATCGAACAATTTTTTCCAATGTTTTTATCATCATCATCATCATCATCATCATTATTGAAGAATCTCTGTTTTCATAAATTGTACGCAAACTCAATACCAAAACAACAAATTATTATAGTAATTATTTGAGCATGTGCAATTCGGAATTTTTAGCGAAAAAAATAAAAGTTTTTCTTTCTTCTAGTTTCTTTATTATTTTTCCATCATAAATTGATCTACATTCAAGAAAAATTTCATCTTGTTTATATTGATTTTAACCAAATAAACATACACAAACATTAAAGGATCGATTGATTTTAATCTTTTTGTTTTAAGGGGGGAGAGAGGATAAACCAAACGGATCACGAATAGTTAAAATAATTGATTTTTTGCCCCCTCACAATACACACAAACATTGATTATCAAAGTTTTTTCTTCTTCTTCTTTCATCCTATCATTCATTCATTCATTCATTCAGAAAAACAACCACATGTAAAGCTTTATGGATATAAAAGTTTTTTTCCTTCTTTCTTTCTTTTCTTTCTTTCTTTGTGTTTTGTTTTGTTTCCATCCAAATAGTTATCACTAATTAATTAAGCCATGAATGAATTACAAATTTTTGGGTTTTTCGGTTTTTTCCCTCTCTCTCTTGGTTATCTACAAATGAGATTTTCATTTTCTATCATTCAAAACCAAACAAGATAAACAAACAAACAAACAAACAAACCAAAAACTGAGAAATGGAGAAAAAAAATGTCAATGAAATTGACATTGAATTAAACAAAACAAAAAGTATTAATACAGAACATGTTGTTGATGTTTATTGATCAGCCACAACAAACAAACGAAAAATTCAAGATTTTTTTTTTGACCCAAAAAAAAAATTTTCATTGTTTATTTATGAAAAGTTTTTCCAAATGGAAACGAATTATATGATTAATAGAAAATTTCTCACGAAAAAAAAACATACAGAATTTTTCTACAGAATCTATTCAATGCGTTGAAAAAAAACTTTAAATACAACTTGAAAAAAATGAAATTTTGTTTCAACGAAAAAGAAATTATCACCCACATTAACACGCCAGCACACACAGACCACTTGAACAATTGGAAACTTTTTTTTTCATTATTCGACCATCTTCTTTCAAACACAACCACTATTAATGTTGACACGGTTTTTCTTTTCTCTATTCACAATCAACGGAAATTCATAATTCCAAATAACTTGAAAATTCCTCATAACATCCATAATTATGTATGACCAAAAATATCACACACATCAGCCAATTTTCTTGTTGTTGTTCAAGTCGATTTCCCCCCTCTTGCTCCCCTCCCCCATACAAATTATCACGATAGAATTCAAGAATAATTGAGAATCTTCTGAATGCAGCATAAATTCCATTAATTTTTTTAGCAAACAATTCTTGAATTAATATCATTAACCAACAGAAAAATGAATGAATGAATTGAAATAAGAATGATTTGGAATAACGATCGAAGAATGTCTTCGGTATAGATTCAGCTAATAGAATGGGGGAAACAAAACGCGTGTGAGGGGGAAAAAATCAAAACAAAGATTGAGTGGGGAAAAAGAAAAGAAATTGAAAAAAAAATCGGAAATCGACAAACAAACGGAACCACCATTCAACCAACCAACCAACCAAGATGATAAGTGAAAAGATATTTTCAAGTTGAAAGTTTTTTTCCCAATAATGATGACGACAATAACAACAACATTGTATTTAAATTGAAATGAAAAAAAACACAAAGCTAAAAAAAACATTTGAATTATAATTCTTTTCGATTTTTTTTCTTTTGGATTCCAGTTGAAGAAGATGAAGAAAAAGAAGTAGAAATATCGAAAATCGAAGATGAACATAAAAAAACTGAATTTCAATTTGTTATAATTTAATTTTTTCTTCTTTTCTTTTCATTCAAATAAAGTGAATTGGAGGGAAAAATGTGAATTTTGCCCTTCGGTTACATGACATTTGTTATTCATTCGGTTATATTGTGTATTTTTGTTTCATTCTTTTCGATAATGAAAATTTCACTTGAATTTTATAAAATGATGACAGTTTGTCAACGGAAAATAACAAAAAAAAAATTGAAATTTTAATGAAATTTTCTTATCCACTTTTTTTTCGACTGTTTAAATCCTGGCAGGAGAATGTGAACAAATAGAAAAAAAATATATAACAAGATTCCTTGATTCTCTGGGGATCATCTCAATTAATTTTCAATTTTTTTTTCAAAAAAATATTTACATTTGGCAAATCATCATCATCCATTTATTTTCAAACACAAACACACGAAGCACAGCAAGTTTCAATGTCAAAAACAAAAAAAGAAATTCAACAATTTCAAAAACAATTCATGAATGAATAACCGAAAAAAAATCAAAATTTCAAGCAAAAATAAAATAATTATCGCTCGGTTGATTATTATCAATCATCATTGACATTTGTTGATTATTTATCTTGAGAATCATATTTTTGGAATTTCTTTTTGTTTTCGTTTTTTTTCCAAGGAAAAACAAATTAACCTTTGTAGGAAAAAACAAAGCAAAACAAATTGACATTTATCAACAACAATGAACCAGAAAAAAAGCAAGAAGAAAATAAAAAAATAACAAATAATATGAAATGAAATGTATAAGAATACAATTTGTTTATTCAAAGCAAACATTTATATATTCTATATAGCAAACAAAAAAATGACATTGTTTCTTCTGGTTGTTGTTGTCGATTCGTATTTCGCGAAAAATAAATTTTTTTTTCAATCAATGAACAAAACTGATAGATAAACTATGTATGTATGTATGTACGACCTAAATAAATCAACATCATCATTAATAATAATAATCGATAATGGCAATGGTGTATTGTATTGTTTTTTTTGCTTTCAATGCTAATCATTTGTTGTCAAATGAATGAATGGGATTTCAAACTATTCAAAACAACAACAACAACAACGATAACAAAAATAATTTGTTTTTTTTTATTATTATCCAGAATCCAGAATAACAAATAATAAAGTAACCAGCAAATACAAACAAACAAACAAAAAAAAAAATATTATGAATGTGTGTTATCGAAAAGTCAAAATTATTTATTGTCAAAGTTGTTGTTGTTTTTAACGTTCAAATACGTTATACCTTGTTAATTTTGATTGATGTTTTCAACGAAATTTTATTATTATTATTAAGATGAAAGTCATGATGATAAAATTTTAACAATTTCCTTTGAAATGTTTGCTATTCGCACAAACATTCATTATATTTTTTTTCTGTTCATTACAAATAACATCGAAAAGAAGCCCACCGAACAAAATTATCGATAAATATTGGTAGGGGAGTTACAAATGAAAAAAATCGATTGCCATTAACAAAAAAAAAAAAAAAAAAAAAAAAAAAAAATCAATTGGAATTGCAAAGATTGTGAATGAAAGAATTTTTATGGCTAATTTTTTTTATTGCGATTTTTTCTGAGACTCCTACACAGAATTCTTTTTTTCTCTCCCTCTCCCTCTCTCTCTCCCTCTCTCTCTCTCTCTCTCTCTCTCTCTCTCTCTTCGTTTCTGTTCATCATCATCATTATTGACATACAACAACGAGAAAAAAAAAATTAATGTTTTTTCGCCCATCTTTGATTTTTTTTTTTTTGGAGGAGAGAATCTTAGGAAAAGGAAATAATAACATACGTAAATTATCATTTGAAGGGAATAAACATTTTATGAGCAAAAGTTGAAAAAAATTGAGTAAAAAACCCAACAAAAAAAAAAATTTAAAATTCAAAATTCAACATTCAAAATCCACTGTCAAATAATGAATTTTTTTTTTCACTCTTTTTTTTCATTTCATTCGTTGTTGTTTTTGTTTACCTCGACAACAACAACAACAAATCTAATTGAATCAAACAAACAAAATTGAATGAAAATGATTTTGACTTTTTCTTATTCATTTTTTTCGGTTGCCTTACAATACAATTATTTACCTGTTCTAATATAATGATGTATGAATAATTTATAATGATTTTTCTTTTTTCTTTTTTTTTGGCAATATGAATTTGTAAACAAAAACATCAACAGCAACAACAAACAGTAAATATTCACAGAATTTTGATTAATGTTTTTTTTTCAACAGTGTGTCTTCTGTGTAAAAACGTAGAATGAAGAATGTTTCGAATGCTAATGTCGTTTGTTTGGTTGGTTGGCTGTTTTTTTTGTCTATTTTTATTTTTCTTGCGCATTTCATTTCTTTCGACATGAAACCTTTGTAAAAAAATGAAAGAATTTTCTTGAAAATTCTTAATTTCATTTCAAATTAATTTAATTTTTTACCTATATTAACAGCAACAACAACAACAACAACAACAACAAAAGTACAAAACGACCAAAAGAAAATCATTAAAAATTCAAAATTAGGCAAAAAAATTTTACATCATTTGCATGATGAATAATGGCAGTGAAGCCAACATTTTTTTTTTTCAATTTCAATTTTTTTAATTATTTAAAAAAAATTTTCCATTTGGCTAAATTCTTGTGTATCAATAATTCATATTGCCTGTATTCCATGGATTCTTTTTTTCCCTTCTTCTGAAAACTTCGAGAAAGGTTCATATTAGTTTGATAAGAAATTTTCACTTTCGGGTCCCGAAAATTTCAATTAATATCAGTTTCCTCTCGATCCAATTTCAAACGATGATTAAAAATTTTTTTTCTTTCTCCAAACTCCGTAAAAATATCATTTTTCATTTTATCAATTTCGAAAAAAAAACATTAAGTTTTCTTCTTCTTCTTGGGGAGAGAAAAAAAACATAAAAAGTTTATCAGTTCTTCATCACAATCATCAGGTTTTTGGAAATTAATTTTCAACAGTAAATTATTATTATTTTGAAAGAAAATTAAGAAAAATACAAAATTCTTCGAATTTTTATTTGCAAAACTTGGAGTGTTTGAGAGTGACTTTTCATTTTATAATTGAACATTTTGATCATGTCATTTTGTCTTTTTTTTTTTTGGCAACCAACTTCACAACTTCGCACACTATTATCAACATCATACATATTTATTTGCCTGAAATAAACACCTCTTTTTTTCAGTCATTTGTAAATTGGATTTTTATTTATTAAGCAAGAAAAAAAAATCTTATATTTTCAAAGCAATCAAACTTTAGTTAAACATCATCATTGAATCGGAATTGTTTTGTCCAAACAGCAATGATGATCGTAGCAATGATGATCGTGATGATGTTGTTGATGATTTACAAGTGCAAGTATAAAATGAATTTGAATGTTCAATATAATCATAATTTTTCATTAATAAATCATGTAATACTAATAATGATAACATAATTTGTTTAGTACCATTAATTAAATATAAACATTGTTGTCTTTCAAAATATTTTAATTGTTCATAATGATCAATGATTTGTGGATAGGAGAAAATTTTCGTCAGAATTTTTAAACGTTCACGCGAATAATTCAGCCATGTATTCGGTTCGATAATCATTGATTTTATTAATGAATTTTTAATGAATTTTAATTTTTTCAATAGAATACGTTGTGCACGACGTATGGTTTGATTTGAATCCTGTATATTTGGTCGTAATAATTCAATAGATATTGTTAATTTCCATAATTTTTGTTCAATACGTTTAAATATTGATCGTAATCGATTGAATAATTCATAATATAATCGATTCATTAATATTGGTTTTTTATTTGGCCAATAATAACAACCTTTTGAAAATTGTTGTTGTTTGTTTTCATTCATTGACGAACAACAACATTCAATTGTATTATCATTTTGATAAAGTTTATTTAAACGTTTAATAACATCATTCTTATAATTATCCTTATTATCTTTATTATCATTATAAACAAATGGAAAATTTTCATTCAATTCTTTAATAGACAATTCAATAAACTTTTCAAACATTATTTCATTGTTTATTGTTTGTGATAATTTTTGTTGTATAAAATTATCTAATTCTATTATTATTTCGGGTAACCATTGATTAATAATTGATTCAATATTATTAATAAATATATTTTGAATAAATTTTTTCATTTCTAATCCGATTAATTTATCATGTTGACATGTGAATAAGGAATTTTTGTTATCTGACTTTGGTTTTGACTTTGAATCAATATTTTTTTTGACAATTTCATTGTTTTTACTCGTTGTTTTCGATGATTGTTGTTGTTGTTGTTTAACATTTTGTTTGATAAATTCCATTGATTTTTGATCATGTTTTTCATGTTTCATTTGAATTTGAACTTTTTCAGCATCCATTACTATTCGATATTTTTCCAAATAAACAAAAAAAGAAAAAAAAGTTATTCTGTCAACAACAAAAACAAAAACGAAAATCATTCAAATTCTTTTTCACTATTCAACATTTTTAAATTGAAATTTTTAATCAAATTCGTTTTTTTCACTCGATTGAATCGATTGAACAATGCAAACAAAAAAAATGGGTCAGTTAAAACTTTTTCGTTTGAAAACAATTGAAAACAATCAAAATGTTCGAACCTAAATTTTTGAATTCTTTTTCAAACAAAAACAAAAAAAAACAGAAAACGACAAAAATTCCTTAAAAAAAGTTCATTTTGAAAAGAGCACAGAGATTTTTTTTTGCCTAAAAAAAATCATTCATTCGTTCAAATCGATAATCAGATCATTAGATATTCATTAATGAACCGATTGATAAGGGGAATGACAAAAAAAAGAACGAGGGAAAAAAAACGAAAATTGATTTTGAAATTTTACTTTAAAAAATGTGAACCCTTAATGACTTGCAGACTTATTTCTTTGTTACTATGATGATGATGATGATGATCAGAATCGCGGTCTTTGACTTTTTGTTTTCCTCCATCCAAACTTGAAAGAAGACTTTAATGAAGAAAAGAAAACTAAATCTAATGATTATATTTGTGAATATAGTCGATCAGTAAAGATCAATGAACAAACATATTGATAGATAATAAGAAATGACAATAGAAATATACGAACGAGAAAAAAAACAAACAAACAAACAATCGAGAATGATTTATTGTAAATGGAAAAAATAAAACATTTCATTGATTAATCAACCAAAAAAAATAAAAAAAAATAAAAAAAAAATTTAGATTCATCGATCAATCGTATTGTGTGTTTGTTTGTTTGTTTGTTTCTGGGTATTTACTTTTCAAAGCATCTTATTCATCATTCAAACCAAACAATAAAACAAAACAGTCGTTGAACTTTATCAAACAAAAACAAAACAAAAAAATATCAAATTATTCTTAATCCCCATTTATGAATTCAGGCATTGACTTTTTTCTTTTTTCTTAATTCTTTCTGAATCAGATTCTTCTTTCCCACCTCCAAAAAAAAAAACCAAAAAACCCCCTGAAAGAAATTCAATCAGAATTTCTAAAAAAAATTGAGAAATTCTATTTCTTTTTTTTTGTTTGGTTTGTTACCGATTGATTGATTGAATCAATCAATCAATCAATCAATCAATCAATCAGTTGCATAATGAATGCAAATTGAAATGTACGGAACAAAAAAAAACAAAAATAAAACTACTGGTTCTGTATACAGAGATCATTAACAACCGGATTTTCATTTATTCATTGAATTTTTGGAATCGAGAATATTCCAGAAACAACACAAACAAACAAACAAAACGATAAATAAATAAAAGTTTACCGGTTTCGTTTGTTGTTTTGTTTTTCTTTTGTTTTTGGATTCTGTTTTTGTTAATCAAATTTCCGAATAAAACAACAGCAATAGCAAACAGAAAAAAAGAAGAAGAAAATTTTCTCTGTTTTCATATATCCATCTTTTCCGTTGAATTATATAACACATAACCCGGAATTATATTTACTCATTTTGTTGTTGTTGTTAATGTTGTTCCTACTGGCTTGATTTGAATTCCGAAATAAATTATATTCAGTTTTTTTTTGATAATCTTTTCATCTTCGAATGTCTATATTATCGTTTTTTTTCGGTAGAAAATTAATTTTAATTTTAAAACAATAAAAAAACAAAAAAATTCAATTATGATTGAAAAATTTTCCGGAAAACAAGAAAAAAAGAACAAGAAAAAGAAAAATTTCCAGCAAATCACGTACGTACGAACAGAACGATAAAAATCCAACCGAAAAAAAAAACATTATTTTTTTTTTGTTTTGTTTGAAATTAATTCAAAAAAAAAAATACGGGAAAAAAGATTAATTGAATGACTGGAATGGGGAAAAAAAAGATTTTCGCTTGTTTGTTTGTTTGCTTGGTTCCATTTCATTTTAAACGAATTCCATTTTCGTTATCATCATCATCATCAGTCAATTATGATCGAATGATGAAATTTGTTGATTCGTGAATCATTCAAATGGTGTAGCAATGAAAAAAAAACCATATATTGAGAAATAATCAATAATGAAAAACATAAGCCAAATAATAAAAAGAAAAAGTTCAAATAACCAAAACACACACAGACATCATTATAATTGCTGTTTTGTTTTTTATTTTTTGTTCATTGACTACAGGATTGTCTTCTAATAATTCTTTTCATTTTTTTTTCTTCCATCTGGTTGTTACTCTTGGGATGTTTTGATATATCAAACACACACACACATATCATAATGATTTTTTCATCATCATCATCATCATCATCATTTTACTAAATATAATAAGTTATCATTATGAGAAAGGACAAATGAAAAACAAACAAACAAATAGACAAACATATCAGTATAAGATGGATATTATGAGTTCAAAAAACTTTTCATCTCTCTCTCTCTCTCTCTCGATGATGATGATGATAATAATAATAATTTTTCCATGTTGAAGACAGAATTTGCCTGGTGTTTTTTTTGAGTTTCATTTGTTCCTTGAGTTTTTGTTTATGAGATTCATCCGATGATGATGATGAGATTATTAATAGATCTTGTTTGAAGTACTTGGTTTTTGCCATTGAATTTGATGAGTTTTTTGTTGTTTTTGTTTTTTGTTTTAATGATTGTCTAAAATTATTATCAATTAGTTAATTAATAATTATGAATTTTGGTGATGATGATTAGCGTCTGTCAGAAAATATTCTCTTTTGGGTTCATTTTTGTTCAGTGTTTGATTGAGAAGAAGATTATATTTAGTATTTTATCTGTCATATTTTTTTTTTTGGTTCATTTTCCTTTCCCCTCCAAAACAAAAAAGTTGACATTGATTTTTTTTTTTTTTTTTTTGGTCGTTGGTTCATTCACTTCATCGAAAAATAAAAGTGAAACATTCTTATTATATTCATTTTTCATGAGTAAAAGTAGTGTAAAGTTGATCAAGTTATTTCGATTTTTATTCTTTTCTTCTTTTGATTGAAATAATGTTGTTGATGATGATGATGACAAAAATCAATATTACAAGAGAAAGAAAGAGAAATATATATAAAAAAAAACAAATAAAAAACAATGTTATTTTGTCAATTGATGATGATCATCATCATCGTCATCAAAATAAAATGTTGAATCGATGAATTTTTTTTTCTTAGCAACAACAACATCATCATAATATTATTATCGTTATCAAATTGAAAACATCTGTGAATTAGGTTTTCTTTTCTTTTTTTTTCTTTTGGATTTTTATTCGCAGAATTGTCAATAAAGAATTTCTCATTCATTCATTCATTCATTCAATTTTATTGAATGGATTCTTAGATTCTTATGTTGTGATGAAAGGATTTTCGTTGGAAAAAAAACGATGATGATGATGATGATGTTTTCTAGGTTGGCCTAGATTTTTCTTTTATGTTTTTTTTTCCATTCTCCAGAATGCTTGTTCCATATTTGTTTTAGAGCTTAATTCACAATTTGGAAATTCAATTTTCATTCAGTGTTAACGGTAAAAAAAAACATTGCCACACACGCCATCTAGTGTGATGAATTGGTTATTAATTCAAACAAAAAATTTCAAATTTCAAAAAAAATTTTATTTACAAAAAAAAACAAATTTGATTTTCATACAGAGATTGCCAGAAAAAAAAACAGAAAAAAAGAATCAATTATTTTACAATAATTTTAATTTAAAAAAAAATGATGATCATCATCATTATTATAATCACAAGGATTTGTGTTCCCTTGATTTTTCCCAAAATTGTTTGTTTTTTGTTTTGTTTTTGTTTCCCACTGATGATGGCACAACGAAGAAGAAGAAGAAGAAAAAAATTTATCGAAATAAAGTTTGTGCAAATATAAATAAGAGAGAGAGAATGTGTTTAGAAAGAGAGAGAAAGAGAATTTTGCAAAATCCCAAATAAAATTGTTTTTTCTTTCGTTTTCATTTCTGGTTTCCGAAAACAGAAACAAAAAAAAACAGCCAAAAAAAACAAATAAATAAGAATTTCGGAAATGAGAATTTCGGTTTTTTTCGGTTGTTTGTATCAGAATCTCAGAAAATCGAAAGAAAAACAAACATTATTCGCCACATACACATCAAATCACAAATAGCAGCAGCAGCGAAAATTATAATAAAAAAAATCATTTAACACATCATCATTTAAACCCATCCATTTGATCCAGGATGTTTTGAATGTTGTTGTTGTTGTTGTTGTTTATTTGTTGTTGATGTTTGATGATGTTGTTGTTGTTGTTGATTATTATTATTATTATTCGATTCAATTTTATTAATTTGTTGGTCCATATTAGCATCGGTTAATTCACGAGATCGATTTTGTGAAATGCTATTTGTTGCCGTAATAGTAGTAGTAGTTGTTGTTGTTGTTGTCGTTGTTGACATAACATGACTATCACCATTTGATCTAGATGATCTTATTGTATTCGAATGATGATTATGATGATGATGAAAATGATGATTATGTTGTGGAAATGGCTGTTGATAATGATTATTATTTAATGTTTGATCATATAATAAAAGATGATCTAAATCATCTAAATGTCCATGAAAACTATTGGAATGATGTAGACGTTGTTGTTGTTGTTGTTGTTGTTGTTGCATTATTAATGAATCATTGACAAATGTTGTTTGTTGATGAAAATTATTTGTTGATAACAATGATGATGTTGGTGCAACAATATTTGCTGATGATGAATAATGATAATCAGAATCATGTTGACTACCACCACCAACAACAGCAGATGATGATGAATAATCATAATGATTAATTGTTGATGGTAATGGTTCATAAAAATCGGCTGTATGTCGTCGAAATGATGATGATGCACCAGATACGGATGCGGATGCAGAATGATGTATATGATTATGACCAGAAGTAGAATGATAAATTGATTCGGTTGTTAATAAATTACCGGTAGCTGTTATTTGTTGATTTGAACGTGTTGTATTTAACGTTTCTGTTATTGTTGTTGGCAGGCTAAATGCTTGTGTATCCAATAATTGTGGATGTGATGAATGATGTTGTCGCGTTGTTATTGTTGTTGTTGTTGATGTTGTTGTAGGTGTTGATGATAATGATGATTGTTGATGCGCTATTGGATGAAAATGATGATGTAATGTCAAAGAATTGTTGTTGTTGTTGTTATTTGAAACATTATGATTATGTAAAATGGATGATGATGTTGACGGAAAATAATGTTGATAATGACGATTTGATGATCCATTATTTTTATTTCGATGCACTGTACCATGATGTTGTAAAAATTTATTCGATAAACTTGATGCTGTACCACCACCACCATAATTATTATTATTTGATAATGATGATGGATAATAATAAAAATGATGTAAATTGGTATTTGATTTTACCGTATTACTAGTATTCGAACCATAAATATTTGTTAATGAATTATCTTTTGTTGATGAATATAATCGTCTTGTGGTTGTTGCAAATGGATCAATAGAATTTGTATTTGTTAATGATGATGGTGTCGATGATGATGATGATGATGATTGAGAATTTTTCATCATATTTGTTGTTGTTCCTGTTGTTGTTGCACCTAATAAACTTGGATGAGTTGCCATTGATGGTAATGGTGGTGGTTTATTTGTTGTTGTTGTTGTTGTTGCACCAATTTGTTGTTGTTGTTGTTGAGAAATTGAACCAGATGATGATATAGTTTGATTTGTAAATGGTAAATAATCATAAATAGTTGATGGTTGATAATAACTAATTGCCGATGATGTTGGATAATTTCTTAGATTTCCAGTATGATAACCATAATAATTATTACGACCATAAGTTGTTTGTTCATAACCAGTTGCTACAGTAGCTGTACCGTATGAATTTTGTGGATGATTATGATGTCCAACAATAGCTAATCCAGCTGCTGTATCATAATAAGATTGATGCGATGTTGTTGTTGATGATTGTTGTTGTTGTGATGGTATTAATGATTGTGGATAACCATAAATTGTTGCCGATGGATGATATAATGATGGTATTGAATGATGATGATGATTATTATATTGATTATGATGATTATGATTATGATGATGATTTATACCGGTTGTATAACCATAAATTGAATTAATAGCAGCCGTATTATTATTATTAGCTGAAAATGGATGATGATATAATGCTGAATGTTGTTGTTGTTTACCATTTGTGGACGGAAAATATAGTGCATGTGATGGTGTTTTTGATAAATTACTATTATTATTAGTATTTGATGTTTTTGTTCCATATAAATTTGTTTGATGTTGTTGATTATGATGATTATGGCCATGTTTGTTTGTTGTTGTTGAAGATTCAAATTGATAATTTGATTTATTATTTGTTGCTGTTGTTGTTGTTGTTGATGATGATGATGATGATATAATTGAATCATGGCTATATAAATTTGTTTGTTGTTGTTGTTGTTGTGATGAATATGTTGATTCAGAAGCAATAGCAGGTGTAGGACAATAATTTTTACCATGATGATGATGATGATGATTATAAGAATCTGTCATTATTAATGATGATGATTGTGATGATGAATCAATCGAATTACGTTGTTGTACAATATTATTTGTTTGAGAATTTTGATTAAATGATGGACTTGTATTATTATTTATCGATGTTGTTGTTGCCGATGTTGTTGTTGTTGTTGTTGTTGTCGTTGTTATCGTTTTTGTTGATGATAAACAATCATTTATGGCATTTGTAATATTATTTGTTATTGTTGAAGAACCAGTATTTGTTGTTACTGTATTTGTTGTTGAATTTGTTGATTTAGTTGATGATTGTAAATGAATAGCTGTTGATGGTGTTGTTGTTATTGTTGTTGAATTTGTTCCAATCGATGATTCTGATGTATTATTCTGTTGTTGTTGTTGTTGTTGTTGTTGTGCAGCAGCAGCAGCAGCCGCTTGTTGTTGTTCTTGTTGATGTTTAGCAACTGCTTCCAATGCAACTTCCATAATATCCGTTTTAGTTAATCGTAATGATCTTCGAGAATTGAATACTTTATATGCCATAAGCTACAATGTGAACAATAAAATATTAACAAAATTCTTAGCAAAAAAAAACATTATCATCATTATTTACCAATATAAGAACAGTAATAAGAATTAAAACAGCAACATAAAACCATTGTTCATTAAACCAACGTTTTAATGATGCCATTGATTCATTTGATAATAATAAACGTCGTAATGTTGCTAATGGACTTGATGGATCAACTTCACGACAACGTTGATTAACATCACAATAACCATTATAATTATCACATGGTGTACCAGGTTTTGCATATAAATCTGGTACATCATATGGACTTGTATTCCATTCAAATGATGATCTTTAAATTGAAGAAAAAAAGAATTTTTTTAAAGAAATCATGATTGAAAATAAAATAAACATAACATACTTGCAAGTACTATCATCGGAAGGCATACGACAACATAATTCACAAAGTTTTGCAGGTGAATCATTTGGACCTTGTTTACATTGACATGATTCCAGACCATATGCCATACAAATTGAACCAGTACATTCCTTTTTAAAAAAATGAGAAATTTTATAAATGATGATTTTCCATTTCATTTTTTCAAATAACATACCCCCATATAGCAAACATATTCTTCATTACAGATTGTTTTATTTGCTTTATTTGTTGATGGTGGACATTGTGGACCTTGACCAGTGGATATCATCGAAAAAAAGGAAAGGAAATAAGAGAAAAAACAACAACAGCAGTTAAGGAAAAAAATATGGAGAAAAACCAAGAAACCAAGAAAATTTTTTTGTTTTTCAATTTTGTAAGAGAAAAGGATATTTGCAATAGCTTGCTGTACGACAACCATTATCATCACGGCATTTATTTCCAACTTTTAATTTACAATCCTGTGTACAACATGGACCTTGACTTGGACTACAAATCACATTCGGACGTAATCTATTTGTTTTTTGATGGTAAAACAAAACAAAAAATGAAAAGGAAATGAAAATCAATATAATAATGATGGTAGACTGACTGCATGGTTATGGTTATTTTACTTACCGACATGGTGGCTCATCGGGTGGTGGATTTGCACGCATTGGAAAACAACATGGTTCTTTACAATCTTCTTCCCAACCACAATCACATTCTTCACCATCTTCAACAACTTCATTTCCGCATATTGCATCTTGTGGTTCTGTTTTTTTGTTAAAAAAAGGGGTAAATTTCATTTCAGAATAATGATGATAAAAAAAATGATGAAAATCAATTTTTATTACAAAAAAAAAAAACAAAGGAAAACAAATGGGAAATGGAAATCATTGTTTTCGGAAGGAAAAAAACAATATGAATGATGAATCAGTGTTGTTTTGCTTTCTTTCTTTCTTTCTTTCATTCATTTTAGCAGAATTAAATTCAAGTTTAAACTGTTCAAATAATAATCATGGTCACCAGAAGAAGAAGAAGAAGAAGAAAAACAAAAACAGAAAAATTCATCATAATCATTCAAGTTTAAAGTTGTCAAATAAAAATTTTAGACATTAAATTTTGAACTATTTTTGTTCTTGCTGACAAAATTTATGAAGCCAGCCTATATATAAATCTAAAAACCGATTAACAATTTTTCATTTTTTATTTTGTCATCATTTTGTTTTAAACTTTCAGATTTTCTTCTTGACCATTTTTTGTTTTTCTCAAACCATTTTTCTGACTAAATCAGTTTATTCGCATCACTTGCGTTTTTTTGTTTTTCGTGTATATCATATTTCAAGCGAAAACAAACGAGAAAAATGAAAAAAATGATCATCATATTTTCATCGTTGTCAACATTAATGTTAACAATTTTAACATTATTATCATCATTCAATTTAATTGTTTCGTTACCAGTTTTAGCCAACAACAACATTAAAAATGAATCTTTAACGATAAGAAATTCTTTACAAAAACCATCTGTGAATTTAAACATCAATAGCAGTAGCAGTAGCATGACTACTGAACAACCACCAATAACAAATGTATCCGATTTAGAAATGACGCCCGATGTTAATCATGCCTTAACAATCGATCATCAAAATATTGTCATCAATCTTGGCCAATCATTATCATCGGGTATTACTAATGCTATTGTAAGACCAATAACATTTTTCAATAATCTTATTGGTTCGGCAGCCGGATCTTTGCCCGGATTGTTTGCTGCCAATGGTGCTGGTTAGTATATTTTTTATTTATTTTTTTTCCAATCATTATCATCAGCAAAATGCAATTTTTTTTTGTTGTTTCCAAATGGTTGATCCACTTGATCGTTTCTTTTGTTAATTTAATTTAATTTATTTTTTTTCAATTTTTGTTTTTAGCTCTCGGTACAGCAATTGCTACACCAATTCAATTGGGTACTTTAGCTGCAAATGCAGCCATTTCTGGAATTACTGGTACAGTAGTATCAGTACCAATATCATTAGCTTCGGGTGGTGTTGCACAATTAGTTGGTATGGTCGGTACTGGTCGACAATTATGGCATAGTACAATTGGTTCGGATCCAAAAAATTCAACATTTTGGCAAAATGGTGAATTATGGCTACAACCATTGGCTGTTGTAACTGGTGCAAATTCAATATTGGCCGGTGTTAGTTTAAATGCCTTAAGTCAAGGTGTTAAAAATCTTGGTTGGGGTATTGAACGTTTTGGTGTATCATTAAGTAATACCGGTAAAAATGCTAAACAAATGGGTTCAGTATTAATTGGTTGGGCTAATGGTAAACCTGTTTATGCTACATCAATTCTAAATGAAACATTGATTACAAATATTAATCAAACTGAACAACTAAAACAACAGCAACCACTAATGGATACTATTACTGAAATTGATTTTGATAAAATGATTCAACTAAATTCAACTGAAATTATGATGATTGAAACATCAATGACGACAACGATGGCTACAACGAACGAAAATGATTTACAAACATCAAACGATATTGATAATAATGATGATTTGATTGATCAAAATGATGAAATTACAATGGAAAATGAACCAAAACAACAGCAGATTATAACTAACAAATTTGACGAAAAAAATATGACAGTGTAACCGTGTAAACGAGCAAACCTGTCGAAATTAACTTATTATTTTGATTAATTAATTAAACTAAAATGTTTTGTTTGTTTTTAAATTCCATTTCAACATTCGGATTTTGTTAATTTTCACTTTTTTTTTCTGTAAAATTTTTTCCTAAACAATAAAGATAAGCTTGATTTTTTTCAAGAAAACCGAATTGAATTTCCTAAGATAAACTTTCATAAATGATGCAATTTTCAAATGAATTTTTCATCTTATCTTTTTTGTTTTACCGAATAATCTTGAATGACAGTTACATGAATCGGATTTTTTTGTTTCGATTGATGAATGATGTGTGTGTGGGATGATGAAACCCAGTTAACGGGAAAACGAAAAAAAATTAATTACAGAAAAAATTAAGTACATTTTCTTCTTCTTTTCCGGTAACTTTCTTTTGATCAAAAGAAACAAGAAAATCGGTTTTCATTTGATCGGAAAATCCGAAAAAAGAAACCTTGGTACTTACGTATTAGACTCAAGGCGAAAGTTCTAAAAGAACTTAAATGCATTATATATTTTTTTAAAATCAAATATTTTTATCAGCAGTTAGGTTTTCCTACCCGGAAAACCTAACTGTCCTAACCTAAACTAACCTGCCTAGATTAAGTTTGATTAATTAAAAACCAAAGAATGTTCATCTGCCCTATTCTTTCTTTATATAAGTAGCAAGTTAGCAAAGAAGTGTTGTGCGAGCAACACTTCTATGCTAACTTGAATGGCCTTGCTTCTAATACGTAAGTACCGAAACCTTTTTTTTGATTCTGTTTGTTTTGTTTTGTCAAATTTCCAATAAATTATGAAAATTTATGTGTTGCCTTGTGTTTGTGTGTGGGTGGAAAACTAACTTATTTAGTCGAAACAAAAAAGCTTATGTTTTCAATAATGAAACAAACAAACAAACAAAAAACGATGATTATTTATGATTTTAATTTGATTGAAAAATGGCCATAAAACATTCAATTTAGTTGGTCATCAGAAAAATTGACAAACAAACATTTTTGATGATGATGATAATGATGAAGAAAATTCTGTATGATTTTCGCTTATTCTGTTGTTGATAATCATCAGCTGTGGCTCGATTGATAAACACATTGTTTGTTTGTTTTTATTGATCCAAAAAGAAATCATATTTTTTGTTTTTTTTTGTTTCTCAACAAAAATACAACTGAAAAGGTCAAGTAAATGTTTAGTTTTCCTTTTGTTTTGTCAACGGATAACATCATTTAGATAGATATCAAGATTCAACAAAAGAAAAAATAAAAGAATGTCATCATTTTATTTTTGGGTATTTTTGGGTCTGTTAGTTTCTTATTCATTAGTTTATCGGGCCGAGATACCGAATCGGACCGACATACAAAACCCATAGTGTTAATGGAATTTTTCTTTTTTCTTTTTTCATAAAGTGATGAGAGAACAAAAAAAAAGTGTGTTAAATTTTCTTAAAGTTTTTTTTCCATTCATTCATTCATTGTATTCATCATCAATGATCTTTTCTTTTTCTTTTTAAACAAAGTTTTTTTTTCTCAAACCAAAAAACAACCAACATCAACAATCAATGAATAGAATACACACACACACACATTGAATACATAGTGATAGAAGAATATAGGCCAGAATAAGAGAAAACAAAACAAAACAAAAAGCTCAAAAAATCTTGATTTGGTTTTTGTTATTGTTCAAGATTCTATATAGAATTCAGGAATTATACTCAGAAAAAGAAAAAAGAAAATGAAAGAATCGAAGGATGATGAAAGTAGAAAACAAAATACCACATTAACAATAGTGTGTATGTGTGTGTGATGATAATGAAAAACAGAAAAACAAATCACAATTCTTCCGATTACGATGATGATGAGATACGGGGAATAAAAAAAACAAGACCAGAAAGAATAGAAATCGATTTTTCTGTTTTCTGTGTTAAATCTTAGATGGTCGATATATTTTAAGGATAACCGATAAACATAAGGAAAAAAAAAAATATTTTCGTTTGTTTTTTGAAAACGAGAATAAAAAAAGAAACATCCTTACTAAACAAGTGAAAATTTGATGAAAACAATTGATCGACTATCTTTGTCTATGTGTGTGTGTGTGTGATACACATATGTTTTATGAAATATAAAATTAAAAACTCACCTTGAAAACATCCTTTTAAACTTTTTGCTTTTGTATTTAAAACAGCATTTATACTACGTAATGAACATGGTGAAAATTTATTATTATTACGTTTATCACCGGATGTAGCTCTTGCAAACATAATATAATTGCCATTTTCACCGCCAGGTGTACATGCATGATCATCTTCAGGATCATGCTGAACCAAAAATAAATGAAAGAAAGAAAAAAGAAAAAGAAAAAAGAAAAAGTTCAAACAAAAAATGATTAATGAGTTTGTTAGTTTCAACAAAGAAAAAAAAATTCCAATCAATTACCGGTGAACCAAAATTATGACCAATTTCATGAGCCAATGTAACATGCGATACAATTGGAGGCACATGTTTACCATAATTGAGCAACGTAACGATGCCCGTATTTAAGCTCTTTAAGCTTCCACGATAATGCTTGATTTGTTTTGGTGAAATTGGAAAAATAAAAATAAAATAAAATTGAAAAGTTCAGGTTTTTTTTCTTTTCAATAATTCACTTACGCCATTCTTTTCACAAACACCACCGGCATTTTTAAGATCACCAGTCCATGCTAATCCTAATGTACCACCTTCAAAATCTCTATAGGTAAACATATAGGCAAGGCAAAATGCATCGTAATCTTCTTCGGAAAAAAGCTCTAGAAATTTTTCCACACCATAAGTGGACGGATAACGATATTCAGGATCTTTTAATGCTTCCATTGTATGAACTTTAATACGTTTGATCAAAAATGAAATATTATCCGGACGACCATCTTGATCAAAATCTACAAACAACAAACAAAACAAAACAAAACAAAAACATTCATACAAAATCAATATATAAAAAACCGTTTCATTACAAATAAAAAACTAACCAGTATTTTTATAAATATTATTAACTTTTTGTACATGTCTTGTCATTGATTCAATACAAGCTTCTTCACTACCCATTTTTTCATAAAATAAATGATCAGCTTGTAAATAAAGCATACAGGTAGTTTTTTTTGGATCAACAACAACATGACGATCATGATGTCTTTGATCATCAATCCAATGTGTACGTGGATGTACTGCTTTTATACCATATGGTTCGGATTCAGTATAATGTAATGAATCCATATCACGCCAATAAATACCATGATTATTATTACCATTATTTTTACTTTGTTGTTGTTGTTGTTTCATTTGTCGAGGTTTTTGTTGTTGTTGTTGTTGTTTCGATTGATTTTCATCATCATCATCATTATCATCATAATTTCTTACCGTACTACTAATCATTTTTTTAGTTGTTGTTGTTGTTGTTGTTGTTTTTATTTGTTGTTCATCATTAACATCATCAACATCATCGATAATTGAATCAATTGAACTAGAATTAATAATGTTGTTGCTAATATTTTGGCCATTCATTTTCGATGATAATGAAGACATTAACATTTTTGATGATTTTGAATTGTTTGTTGAACGACGTTTTCGTCGTTTTTGTTGGATTGTTTTTAGATGATCATCAGAATCAAAATCATTTTGTTGAAATGATGATGATAATGAAAACCAATTACCAGCTGTTTTTATTAAATTATTCGTCGCCTGATGAAATGGATTAAATAATGGAAGATAACGTACAAAAAATGTTGTTTCATCGAAAAAATTATGATGATTCGGATGATTTGGATGATAATTTGACATAGATAAAGCAGCACCATGTGTTGCATTAAATGGAAAATAAACATCACTAGTAACATATATAACTGAATGAAAATCATGTTGTCCAAAATTAAGATCAAAATAACGTTCAGCTGGTTCAATATAATATTCATCATAACGTGTTTGTAGATGACCATCTAATAGACCATTTTTAGTTATTATACCAACAAATTTAGAATCTTCATCATCTATCAATCAATCAATCAATCAATTGTGATATGAGAAAAAGCAATGACAAAAAAGAAAAAAAAACAAAAAACAAATACAAACCTTCAAGATAACCAGTAATAACATTTGTCATATCATAATCAATATGATTTTTATCAGTCGATTCAATAATAACATCTTGAGCAAAAACAGTTTCACTTTGACTTTTTAATAATAATTGAAATTTACGATTATGAGCCGAAAATTCTAAACGAATATGATGATTATTATGTTCATGTTCATGTTGATATTTTTCATCATCAATATGGTCAACATGATGACCATCATGATGACCATCATGACCATCATCATCATCATCATCATCAACAACAAAATCAAAATTATCCAATAATGGTAATGGACAATTATAACGTATAAAGGCAATGGTTGTAAGATTCATTAATGTTGTTGTTGTCGTTGTTGTTGTTGATGTGGTCATTGTTGTTGTTGTTAAATCACGTTGTTGTTGTTGTTGTTGTTGATTACTAATTTTAAAATTATTACTAATATCGACACTGGAATTTATTATCACAGGTACCGATGTTGTTGTTGTTGTTGTTGTTGATGGATTGGTTTTATTTGTTGTTGTTGTTGTTGTTGTTGTTGTTATAACATCATCATTCATTGCCATTATCATTATACGATCATCATCTTTTTGTTTACGTTCTTGAATATTTCTTTTTAATCTTGTATATTGATGTAATAAACGATGACGATCATAATATAATGGTTCAAAATTTGGTATAAATGTATTTAATTTTAGACCTGTAATGATGTAAAGTATTTTCCAAGAAAAATTTTTATATTTATAATAATAATAATAGTAATTTTGAAAATTACAAATTATAAAAAATACATACCTAAAACATTATCACCACCGCTATGACCACCACCATCATTATTATCATTTATTGTTGTAATAGGAAATTTTTTAGTTACAGCTAAAACCGGATTAATTAATTGAAAATAAGGCGATAAAATTATAATTATAAATTGAAAATAAAATAATATTATCCATATGATTGATGATAATGATTTAAATTGTTTTTTCCAACAATGGCCATTATTATTATTATTAATGGCCATTGTTTTGGCTTGTTTTTTGTTAATTGGCTGATTTTGATGTCGACCATCATCATAATGATGACGATGATTATAATTATGTAAATAAAATAACCATGATTCCAATTTTATTGATAAAAATTTCAATATCGATTGTATGGTAATTAAAATTTGTTTGGCCAATTTTTTATTGTCATTATTAACAATAAAATCGTCGACAACAACAAATGTAGTAATGGTAGTCGATTTTGATGTTGTTCCACCATCATCATCATCATCATCCCGAATAACATTTTGTTTTTGATATTTTTTCATATTATATAACTAAATTATTTTCAATGGTTTTTCGGTTGTTGTTGTTGGTCGACACAGGTTTGTTTTTTTTGTTGGTCGTGTGAAGAAACTAGAATCGTATGAAAGACATTTCAAAAAGTTGATTTTGGAAATTATTTTATTCTTGGAATTTTTTTCTGGTTTGGAAAATTTTACAGAGAAAAAATTTTTCTCATCAAAATATAGAGTCCATTTTCAAATTGATTTGGTTCAGTTTTTTCATTGAAATGGATTCCATCATCATCATCAGTATTGATCGAAGAAAAGGAAAAAAATTTCACCAAAAAATTTTGCATCTTGATTGATGAATTTGAAGAAGGAAAAAAAGAAAAATTCACAGAAAATTAATTAATTAAATTTTGTTTCAAATTAAAATGCTGATTATGATGATAATGATCATCACGATAATGATCAACTTGATTTAACAGAAAAACAAAAACAAAAATAACAACAAAACAACAATTAACTTGGATGCTACTGGATGGATTTTTTCGTTCGTTCGTTCGTTCAGAAGATTATCTACAATGTTTTTTGGCTTGTGAAACACATATACACACAAAAAATTGAAATTATTCTGGGCGAGAAAAAAAACCAGAGGAAAAAAAAAATTTGTTGATGATTCATTCAGTCATTTTATTGTCAATTCTTTTTTTTTTTGTTGAAAAGAAAACCAAAATTCATTATGATGATACTGATGTTGATGATGATGATGTAAATGAATTTTTTTTGTGCAATTTTTTTTCACTTATTCAATGGAATTCAATTTCATTGGAATTGAGATAGAATAGAAAAATGAAAAAAAAAGAATCCAAATACATCCATCCATCCAGGGTTTGTTGTTGTAATTTTCATCTTTTTTTTTCATTTTTGGCTCACTGCCTATGGCTGGCTGTTATTATTATTGTCGTCGACGTCGTCGTCGTCTATTCTTGTTGTTGTTGTTATCGTTGCAGGGTGAAAATTTTCATTTTTTTTTCTTGCCTTGTTTCGCCCTGAATGATGATGATGATGTCGATGTTGATGATGCTGATGTTGTTGTTGTTGGGACAGCTATTCAGGAAAAGTTTCTTTTCATTTCATTTTTTTGTTGTTGTTGTTGTTGTTCAGTTGCCCTTATTGAACATCCAATATCCAACAACAACAACAACAAAAAGGAATCAAAAGAGGAAAAAAAAATTCTATACATGCCACACAGACACACACACACAAGAATCTCCACCATCTCTATATATAAACGAAAGAATTACACGTTTGCTATTTTCATCTTCATTCTCTGATTGATGAGAATGGTAGCAGCATATTTCTATATAGTGAATAATTTTTTTATTCCGAAAGAAACAAAAAAAAAGAAGAAATACCGAAATACGGGTGCGGAAGTTAAATGATTGCATAAGAAACAATTATTATTATTATTATTATTATTTTGAGTTACTGTAGTTATAAAGAAAGAAGGAAAAAACATTCAAAGAATATTGAGAAAGAAACAAGCAAGCAAGCAAAATGATGATGTAAATGAGCATCCACATCGCGAATAGAGGAGAAGCAAATTCTTGACCAGTATCGAGTCAGTCACTCGCTATATATAAAACATATACTTGTGAATTCTTTACATATAATAACGATGTCAAAATTCCCGCATTCAAGAATTTTTTCTATTTGGAATAGCGGCTATTTTGGACCAACATCTAGCCTTTTTCCTCACTAGTTTTTTTTCAACCCCATTTATATAGTAAATGGTTAAAAGGTTTGGATCGACAAACTAACTAACAAAAAAAAAGAAAAGAAAAAAACTTTATCATTCCAACAGTAGTAGCAATTTTATATCAGTTCTTCCGAATCCGATCCAACTATATCACTGGCCTCAATCCATCTGACGCAAAATCTTTACGATACAAAAAAGAAAAATATAAACTTCCGAACAGAATAATGTTGTTTCCTTGTTTTTTTTTTTTGAATGTTAAACGATGAAAACAAAAAAAAAAAACTAACAAAAGGCAGACGAATATAATTCTGATTCCATTCTTTATATATATAGAATGATTGGCGAGGAAAAAGGAATATTCTGGTTGAAATATATTCTGGTGTTGTGCAAAAAAAAAGTGCAAAAAGAAAATGATCTTTAGAAACAGAGAAAAAAAGGATAAAGAGATTCATCACGACACACGAAGACGACTATGATGATGATGATGATGACGATATTTGGACCAAACAGAATAATTCAGCCTTGACTATAACACACACACACACTAAGACTGTATATTATTACATAGGGAAAAACACCATAGATAGAGTGTCTGTAGGTCTGTAGTGTTTTTATTCGGGTTTTCTTTTTTTCTTTCGCTTGTTTGTTTGTTGGGATAGTTTAGTCGGACTATTGTTGTTGTTGTTGTTGTTGTTGTTTAGATTCTCGATTCCATATATCCAAACAATATCAATTTGATATGAATAGAATTGGATAGAAAAAAAAGTGAGAAATATTTTTTTTTCGGAAAAAAAGAGAAAAATTTCCTTGGAAATCAGATGGAAACTTTCTTTCAATTTTTTCTTCATCTCCACACACACATTCTCTGTCAATTCATTCAATCATTCAACTTCCTTATTAGACCAAAAAAAAAAAAAAAAATGTACAAAGAGAATCTTCCCAAAAAAAGAAAAGAAAAAAATATATAGTAAATCTGTTTTTGAAGAATATTACACTACTAACACTACTCACAAATTATACTACTTAATAAAGTTCATGATCATCATGTCTATCATGGCCAAAATAGATTAATTAATGTCCTGTTATTATTATTATTCGTCATTCTGGATGTTTTTTTGCCGATTTTCATCATCATCATCTTGATCATGATGTTGATGAAAGTTTCAATACAAGATTCTTGAGACGAAAGAGAGAAAAAAAACTGAATGAAAGAATTGCTCTTTGATGCGTGATAACACTATTCATTTTTTTTCTCGCTTGCAAAAAAAGTAAAGATTCTGTTAAAGATTTATTCTTTAGTCGAATGATGATGATGATGACCATGGATTGATTCTCCATTATCATCATCAACATCACCGAATTCATAACATCTTTTTTGATGCGTTTGCGTGTGTGTGAAAGCATAAAGTGTCAAGTTTTTTATTTATTTTAGATGTTTTCTTTTTTCTTTTTTTTACAAAAAACAAATTCATTCCATAAATTCCAAATACAGATGTGACACATTTTTTGATATGGGGCGGAAAGTTTTTTTTGAAAGATGTAAAAAAAAGAATCTTCCCCCGAATAGAATCTTGATCATCAAGTTTTTTTTTTAAGTATTTTTTTCTCTGTTTTGTTTACTTTTAAAAACAAAAAAAACAAAGAATATTCTGAATGAATTTGGTGGAATAAACACAAAGGATTTCTGTTATGCAATTCAATTTCATTTTGAATTTCAAAGAATGAAAAACATTTATTTAAAAAAATATCGATGCTTTTCCGGGTTGAACATTTTTTTTCTTTCTTTTTTTTTCAAAATTAATGATCAAATGATTGTTTGATTGATTGATTATCCATTCGTTCGGTTTTTGGATTCTGATGTTATTCAAAAAACAACTGATTTACCCAGTGTTTTCGAAAAGAAACAATTGATTTTTTTCCGTTAACCACAAATCATCAGATCATTATTCATTCATTCATTCATTCATTTACTGAATGAGAAAATAATGATGATAATTGAAGATCAAATAAAATTTTACTTTCTTTTTTCGAAAAAAAAAATATCCAAATAAAACATTACATAACAGATTATCACCATCATTATTCGTTGAATATATTGTTTGTGTGTGATTGATGAGTATTTAATGCACTATTTGCTATTTCGAACATTGAACATTAATAATGTTAAAATAGCCTTTTTTTCTATTTCATTTTTTGGTATTTTTCCACTTTATTCGATCCAATTTTGGAATTTTTTTTTCGAAAAGTAAAAAGGAATTTGAGTTTTAAAAAAATTTTTTATTTTATTTTGTCAAATTGAATAATAAAATTGTTTTTTTTCATTTATTTTAAAACTTCATTTCAGCCATTTGCCATTTGTTGTTTGGAATTTAATATTTTCAGGGAAAAAAAATGAATTTTTGTTGTTGTTGTTGGTTGTAAAAAAAAATCAATAAACTTGTATTTCTAAATTATTGGCACGAATATAGCTACCAGTACAATGTAAAATACTATGCCAAAAACAATCATATGTATGTAAACTGCTTACATTATGTGCACTATGTGTTGGACTTTGTCGATTTAATTCTACACGAAATTGTTTATCATCAATAGTTGGTTTTCCACGTACAATTATTTCAATACGATGAAAATCACATAAACTTGCATCGGAAATTAATTTTCCGATTGTATGATCAAAACCAACACCTAATAATGCAGCCGTTGCAACTGTATTAGCATTATTTGGTGCAATTTGACATAATTCACGTGCTGGTCCTTCATATAGTATTAATGGTTTTGGTTGATTATCTTCACCTAACATTGATTCTTGTTGTTTAATAAGATCATCATTTAGTTCACAAAGTTTAGCATCATTTAATCGTAATGAACGTGGATGAAATGCTATTGTTATCTCTACATTCTATATAAAAAAAATTGACAATTTAATGATTTTTGAAAAACAATCGATAAAACTTCGAAACAAACCTGAAGACGATTACGTCTTGCCATCATTTGAATATCATTTGCACCCCATAATGCACCACGTGCAACAAACATACGATGTTGACTTGTTGATAATTTATTTGTTAATGTTTGTGCAAATTCTGGATCAGCTAATGCTGTTGGTGAGCCAATCTAATTTTGTTTTTGTTTTTTACTTTTTTAATTAAATGAATTCAAATTTTTTTTTTTTGAATAAAGAAAAACATTACCAAAAAATCAGCTTTATCAAGAAAAAGTTCAGCATATTGTTTAACAATATCTGGATGACAAACTTCAACAATCAAATCAACAAAATCAATTTCTTTGATTTGTTCTAATGCATTTAAAAATTTAACCAATGGACAACGTATCAATATTTTTGAACGTGTTTCTTCATTCAATGCAGTACGATTCCAAATGAATGCTAAATCAAGACGATATTTTGTACCTTCATTCATTAATTGTTCAACAAGATATTGACCAAGTTTTCCATAACCAACAATACCGATTCGTATGGAATAAACAAATGAAACCGATGAACTACGTATCGATACTGGTGTTCCAACAAAATTATGATTTAAATTTGTTAATTCCATTTTTTATTTTTGTTGAGGATTTTAATTTCGTTTATTTTAGACTATAGTTTTGATTTGGTTTGTTTGGTCAAATTGTTTAATCAAAAAAAAAAAAAAAAAAAAAAAAACGCAATCACCAAGAGAAGAGAAAAAAACAACATAGAAACACGCACTAACTCAAAACATCAAGTAATGTTCAATTCAAATTGTTTTTTATCATTTTTTTTCTTTCTTTCGAGAAACAAAATCAGCAATGAATGAATGAATAGAAATGAATGATCAGGAAACACACATGTTTGATGGATGTTTATCACATTTTCATTTTTTCATTGGTCTCTCATTCGTTTATTTGATTGAACCCATATCATCATCATCATCAACATCGTTATAATCACAAATCAATCAAAAATGAATGAAAATCATTTCATATCGACAGAAACAAAACAAAAAAAAATCTTGATGATGATTACTGATTGATCAGAAATCAAAAGAAATCAATTGATCAAATATATTTTTGTGGTAGCATTTCATATTTCTTCAAACGATATCATGTTGAAAGATGTGTTTTTTTTCACCCAGAAAAAAAATCATCATCATCGACGATTGTAAACAAAAAAAAAAAATCCATGCTGATTTGACTGGGGAAAAACTGACTCCATTCATTCAAAAAAAAAAAATATAGGAATTTCAAAATAAATAAATATCTAATCAATTTGTTTGAAAGATTTGTAAACTGAACTTAACAGATATTCCTATTTTAATAGAGGAAAAGGATTTATCAACAATAACAACAAATGCTCGGTACTAAATTTATTATCTGGTATAAATTCTGTTATTTATTTATTATTTGTTTTCCAATGAATTTTGTCGTTTGTTTGTTTGTCTATTACTACTAAATCATCATCATCGTAATCGTTTATAAAATTCCCAAATGATTTATTTCAAACTTTTCAATTTTTTCAACAATCAAAAAAAAACATTTTGAATATCGTTGTTGTTTAGAAAATAGAATTGAATGGATATGGTATGTTGGTTTGTTGTTGTTGATAATGATGATTATAAAATTGTTGTCTAAATTTTGGCCTAATAAAAATTTTACGATCATCATCATTGTAATCGTATTTTGTAATTGTTCGTAATTGCCCATTGAATCGTCGATTTTGTTTTCTTTTTCGATTCGATTGATTTCGTTGTATTTTACGATCAATTACTTTTGAATTACTGTTTCTACCGCCACCACCACCTCCACGATTTACATTAATTTTCCATGGTTTCAGATCTATTCGTGGAATTGATGAACAATCCAATTCTGGATTTCTATAAAAGCAAGAAGGGGAAAAAATCATTAATAATTTTGGTTTTTCGATAATGAAAAAATAAATAAATATCGTTTCAGGGCATTATTAGCCAATATATATATTAATCATAAAACATCTTGATATGAAAACAGAAGAAGAAGAAGAAGAAACAAATGATATTTACTTAAAAGAAAAAACAAACAAACAAACTTAACTGTTTTGATATGGTAACCATTGCTAATGGCTGTATACGATGTATTCTATCCGAATTATCACAAATAATTCTGGCTAATGTTATTTTACGTAATTCTGTTAGTTGTTCTGTTTTGATGAAGAAATTAAATATAAGAAAAAAAATAGTGGCTAATTTATAATTCGAAAGAGCAAAAAAAAAACATTTACCAATAGTAAATGAATGTTGCATTTGACCATTTTCATACCAATATCGATCACCGTCTTTTTTGTTGTTGTTGTTTTTTTCGGGGGGGGGGATTGAAATCATATAGAGAGATTGAACATTGCTTGATGTCCTGTTTTGTTCATTAAATAGATTACATACATTTAAGACGACGAAATTGTTCACCAACAATACAGCTAAATGTTGGTCCAAGTATACCTTCCTGTAATGGTTGTTCAAGATTTCCAGCTACCCAAAAATCAATATCATCTACGTGACTGTGTAAATAGACATGTGTATTGGGTTTTCAGAAAAAAATTTTTTTAAAAAGAAAACATACGAATAAATTTGTGATAAACGTTGCCAATCATCTGGATTTCTTAATAATGATCGTAATTGTTGAAAATTTCTAATCAATTGTAGACCACAAAGTTGACGAATTTGATTATATGTGGGTATACCATGATCACGACCACGTTGTATATTGATCGATATTAGATCCATACCAACACGTTGATTATTATTTGTTCTTGTTTGTTGTGCGAATAATAAATTTTTTATCTATAAAATAGCAATTAAACAATCCGATTCATTCAAAGTAAATATCTACTAATTAATTTACATACATCTTCAGTAAAAATTCTATCAAAACGTTCGGTTGGTTGTTTTAAAATACCACGTATTGCTTGATCTAATGAACCATTCGGATAAAGAAATGTTGGATTATTAAATATACGATTCATTTCATAACGTTGTTGAATATGATTATTTCCATTAATCATATGATAATATTTTTGCACCAATGTATGCCAACGAAATGCAGCAGCACCAAATTCATTCAATATGGATGGATTTAAATCCCGATCATATGCAAGACAATGACCTTTCGGTTGTAATGATAATCCATAATGACGTATTACATTACGACCTAATGCTTCGGGTAAAAATTCATTATAGGTAATATGTTGCATTTCAGCTGAAACAATTTTTCTTGCTTCTTGATAGATAATTTCATCATCCCAAGCTGAATTTAATTTAGCCAATTGTTTTGCTAAACGATTATGTTCTCTGAAATTAGATATTTTTCAAAGTAAAAATTTTTAAAAATTGCATTAAAAGATATACCTTAAAAACAATAACTGTAATGATGTAATACCAAATTGTTGATTGACACGTACATCACCGGCAAAAACACAACGATTATTATCTTGTCGATTACGTATAGCACATGCTAAAGAATTATTCATAGTATCAAATGGTAACCATTCATTATTATTAATTTTTCTAATTTTTAAATGACCATTACGAAATGATCGTACTAAACGTGAACGATTAAAATCATTTCCATAAATCATTGATGCATCAATAAATGATGTAACAGTATTTGTTTGTTCACGATATCCTTATATTGAAACAATATATTTCATTATTATTATGATTATAGAATTTTAATTACACGAACCAAGATTACAGGAATTTTTCGGTCCAACAGCATTACGAACAAAATTATTACAATGACGATTAAAACGACTATAATATGGATCATCAACCGGTAAATATATTGGACGACAAGCAGGATGTAATAATGGACCTTGTTCATTTGTACGATTACAACATAATAAACCTTGTCCATTTGAAGCTTTTTTTTGAATTGAAAAAATTTATTATTATTTGATCGTTTTTTTTCCATGATAACAAAAAAAAAAAAAAACTTACCACGAGTTGAAGAACCAAGTGTAATATCATGATCAAGAAATTGTCCCCATTGCATAAACATTACATTCCAACGATCGGAAAAACGTGCATCATTTTGGCCAGATGTTTCAAAAACCTTTTTTTGTTTAAGCAAAAAAAAATGGTCGATGAAGAAAAAGAAAATTCAAATAAACATACCCCGGTTGAAATAGCACGTGGTGGTGGTAATGGTCGACCATTTATTGAAATTCTTAATTCACTAATACCATCACTATATTCTGGTGGTAATAAACGTTCGAATTGTGTTAATGATTTTCCCCATAATGGATTACGAATATTATTACAACTACCATCAATAGTACGATATGGATAACGTTCATCACAATCGGGTATTTTTAAACAATATTGTTCATATGGTGTACCGTACATCGATATCGATGATAATCCATCACGTAACTGTTTTGGTGAAAGATTTAGATTTTCACCTAATGCTCTTGTAAGTTGTAGTGCACGAAATCCCCATAAATTTGTTAGCTGTTGATTTTGATCGGCCGGACCAAACATCATTTGCAAAAAGAAAGCCGGTGTAAATGCTATTTGTACTTGACCTAATTCACCTGTAAATTTTTCTTCCAATACTAAATATCTTGTAATATCAGCATCAGCTTGTTGAATTGCACGAAGAAATTCGTTGCGTGTGATTCGAATCGATTCACGTGGTAATCTTGGTTTTGTTAATCGATATGGTATTCCTATATGGAAATTTTTTGTTTTTGAGATTAAAATTAAATTTAAATAATCAAAAAAAAACATACTATCACGAGAATTTGGTGTATAATCAACATCTAATGGACAACAAACACCTTGAACATTTTTACCATTAACTAATGTACGACATGATTGTTTTGATGAATATCGTACATTACCATATTGATAATGACATAATCCACTTGGCCAACAAACACCCATAAAACCATCATTGGTTCGGCATTGTCCTGTTGGAATTATTTTTTTACCATCATTATTTTCGAATCGATTAATTCGTTCATCATCGTCATCATTATTATCGAAATTATTATTTTTATCAAAAAATTGTCTTCGATTATTATCGAATCGATTAAAATCTCGATTCCTTTGTATTCCATTGAAAAAATCACGTTTTTCAATCAATTTTACATCTTCATTTTCTTCAATAATAATATGATGATATTCAGGTATTGATATTAATGTTTGATCATCATCATATTGATTTGGATAAGCATTGACAATATTCGGATGATTATAAAACATCCAAATCATCAACAACATGAATCGAATCATCATTATCAATGATAAATTTTGATTTCTTTGAAAAAACATTCTCAATTCATTGGAAATTCATCTGCACAATCGACAATCACAGACAGACGACCAAACTAAACAACTAAACTCGAATCAAATTAGACAAAGATCCATTTATGACAATTATGAAATTTCAACAAAACAAACAATAATAATTGCAAATGATTATTGTAATAATCAATATGAGAAAAAAAAACATTCATTAATCAACCAAATTAATATTTTCAAGGCTAACGACACTCTTCTCTCTTTTGTCTCGACAATTCTTAATGCAGGAAATTCATTATCAGAAAAAAACCTCTTCATTAATCGATTAATGGATTTAAATTTTGTTAAAAAATTAAAAAATTGAAAAAACAAAACAAAATCATTTCCATTGAAATGTTCAATCTAAATGGGATTTCCATAATTTTTTGTTTTTAAAATTGTGCGCGCGCTAATTAAAATTGATTGAACACATCATGGTGTAATCGACATTTTCATGCAATTTAATTTCTATCGGTTTTCTTTTGTTTTGTTTGATGTTGTGTGTTGTTATAGTAGTTGGTTGGTTATCAATTTAGTAAAAAGAAAAGAAAAAAACAAAAAATAATGAAAATGATTCTTCTTCTTTTCTTTGTTGTTTTTTTTGTTTGTTTAAACTTTAGAAAATTTTGCTATCTGTTGCTTAGCAGTTTTTGGTCCATGTTTACCACCTTTCTTTTCATCCAAAAATTTTGTAAAAATTTGACTTGGTGTATAAAGCTTTTGACCCTTTTTATCACGCGGTGATCCTTTTGATATTGCAATTGAAATACTGATTGGATCACCACCTTTAGAAACTGCTGATGAAAATTTTGAATCAGCATAACTTGATGCATTAGATACGCCAGATACACCAGATACACCGGATACACCAGATACACCAGATACACCGGATACACCAGAAACACCTGATACGCCTGATACGCCTGATACACCAGAAATTCCCGATACGCCTGATACACCAGATGCACCTGACACACCAGAAACTCCCGAAATTCCCGATACGCCTGATACACCCGATGCACCCGAAACACCCGAAAAATAGCTATCACCAGGTTTACTCACACCGGATATAGCGCTACTGCCTTTTACGTTAGACATATTTGAATATGTTGAAACATTACTGCCTGCATATGAAGAACCAGGTGCAAATGATGAACCACCATATGATGCACCAGATAATGATGATCCACCTGTTTGTGATATTGTTGAATATGGTGTTGATGCTCCGGATGAACTAATTGCTGAACTACCAACTCCTGAACTTCCAATTACTGAACCACCTAATGCCGATGATTGATAATCACTTGGATTAAGTTGACTGCCCAATACTGAACTACCACCTTGTGAACTTAATGTTGATACTACTGAACCACCATCATATTTTGAATCAAATTGTGATGGTTGTATTTGACTGCTTAAAACATTCGAAGCCATACTACCGGCAAGAATATTTTTTTGCATTTGTGAATTTGGTTGTTGAACAATTTTCGAACAAAATTTCGAATCAACATTTGATATTGGTGCAATTTGTGATGCTGGCATCTGTTTAGATAAAATCTGTTCACCAGTTCTTTGTGATTTTTGTGATTTTTGTTGTGATTTTTTTGCTGATTAATTTCCAAAGAAAAAAAACATTATTCATCATAAAAGAAATAGATAATCTAAATGAATTGAATACTTACTACTTTTCGTATTAGCACAGCCCATTCTGTTATTTTTTTAGATATTTTTATTTTACTTTATAAAAAAAAAACAAAACAAAACTTTGTAAAGCGTCCAAATACCAAAGATTTTATCGAATAAGCCAATGAGTGGGGATATAATGGACAGAATTTAAAAAAATCAAAATAAAAATGATACAAACAAACACTTTGGATTTAAAACGCTCAAATAAAATATTCTAAAAATTATTTTCATTCAATATTTTTCATTTAAATATTGCTCAGTGAAGTAAAACAAAACAAAACAACAACAAAAAACCGGAAAATTCAATTTGAATTTTACAAAACAATTGAAGAAATGAAACGAAAAAAATTCGATTAAATTTTCAAAATTTTGAAAATTTTCATTTTTGACCAAAAGATGGCGAATATTTCGAATTTATTTTTTGATTTTGGTTGATTGAAAATTTTATTTATAAAAGTTAAATTATAATTAATTAACACTAAAATTAGCAAGACTAAATTTACATAATAATGTTTTTGAATAATCACCACCAGTTTCCAATGTTGGATGATAACGTACAAACAATGTATTTATAAATTGGCCATGTTTTTTCTGTAATTATTATTATTATTTTCAAAGTTTATTAATTAAAATTTTCAACAGAAAACACAGAAAACGAAAAAGAACTTACATCAAATCGTGTTAGACAACGATTATGAAAAATTTGTAATGAATATAAACGGCGTCCATCACCACGTAATGCACATTCTTGATTTTGTTCGAAGGAATTATAGGTACTTTTTCCTACACTAACAACACCACGAAATGGTTCGGAAAAATTCATCGACATTAACATTGATTTTGGTCGACATTCTAAACTCACTATTTTTGATGAATGGAATTAGATTGGTATCAGATTAGATCATCATCATAATATTAGTTAAATGGGAAAAAAGAAAACTTACTTCGTACACGATCCGTAATTAAATCCTGATTATTATTTTGAATATTAACCATTGGAACCATTATTAAACTGCTACCAATATTTTCATTTCTTAAATTTTCTATCGAATGATCGGAAATACGTTTTCTACTTCGTAATAATGGTGAATCACGTGATTGTTGTTGATCTGTTGTTGTTGTTGATGTTAATAACATTTCTGGATCTGCATCCAGAAAATTGATTGGCTAATTTTGTTTTTGAAGAAAAAAATTATCATTTTAAACATACAAAACATATATAAACACCAATAACAACTAACCATAATCATTATAATGACTAGAAAACATGGAAACATTTTATAATTGAAATGTTTTTTATTCAAACATTTAAAAATCATATTGGATTAAGCAAACAAATCAAAACAAAACGAAGAAGAAGAAAACCCAATGAGAAACGATGAAAATTTTTTAAAAAATTGAAAAAATTCAATCAATCAACCAAAAAAGTAATGTTTCTTTGGGGAAACAAAACAAAACAAACGAAAAATTATATCCATTTTTGGTACGAATTTCATATTGAATTGGATTTTTTGTTTTTTGTTTTTTCTCTCATTCTCATTTCTCTGTCTGTCTGTGTTGTGTATGTATTGCACTTGTTTTAATGTCAAGAAGAAGAAAAAGAAAAAAACAATGTTCTTTTTTGTCTATATTCAATCATTATCAACATTGATTCGATGTGTGTGTGTGTAGGTTGATCAAGACAAGTCTGATCATTGTTTGTTTCTACCTTGTTTTTCCTGTTGTTATTTTTCTTCCAACAAACAAAAATCCTCATTGCCATTAACGGCAAAAATTCATTATTATTTTTGAAGTTCATTTCGAAAACAAAAAAAAAATAAATTTAATTTGGTCGAATTGTTTAAACAATTTAAAAAAATAACGGAAAATAATTTCAATTTTGAAGGTTAATAGCCGGACATAGAGAAATTCCAGAATAAATTACATTAATTTTGATTCATAGATGGCTCTTCCATCATCCATTTTAAATCATTTACCAAATACCTGTTGCTTCTCTTTTTTTTTCATTATTATTTTTCTGAATTTCCCGATTTCTTTTCTCTTGATCTCTTCATCTTGATCGACAGAATTTTCCTGTCTCTTTTTTCCTCTCTCTATTAAAACTCAAATTTTGACCCAATTTTTCGAAAAAAAGCTTTCCCAATGGAAACACAGAGACAGAGAGAAACAAAACTTGATTTCACCTTTTTTTTTGATTTGACCATCTTGTGTCATGGATAATAATAATATCCGTCCTTTTCGTTCATCCATCTTTCACACATCAACATTTATGAATCACAAGAAAACACGTTATAACGTTGTTCTACATATTTTGTTTTTGGTAAAATGATGATGATTTTCCACTGTTTTGATTGAAAAAAAAACAACAAAAAGTTTTCCTGTTGTTGTAATATGATTTGAATTATAAAATTTGTTTAAAAAAAAAATTTGTAAAATGAAAAAATTCATTGATTTTCGTTTTATATTTACAATCATTATTCTTTCTATAATGATAATGATGATAACTGAAATATCAGCAACAAGAAAACGTTGTTTTGCATGTCGTTCACGTGGTAATCTTGGTGATTGTAAGTAATTTTTTCTTTTTGTTGGTTTTTCGGTTTGTTTTAAATATGAAAATTTCTGTAAAAAAACACAGGTAAAGATCCATTTGAATATAATGCAACAACATTTGATGGTATTTATGGTTCGCATCCAATTGAAATACAACCATGTGCATCTGGTTGGTGTGGAAAATCAATCGAAGATGAATCCGAAGGTACACATATAATGGCAACTGAACGTATGTGTTTATTACGTCCACCAAGCGATGGTAAAGAACGTTGTTCGAAAACATTTCTAAGTAATAGCCGTAAAACATTTTTTATGTGTTTTTGTAAAGGTGATCTTTGTAATAGTGCTGGCGCTATTATGTTTTTAAATTCTATTAATATTTCAACTATATTTTCTATATCTGGTTTAATAATTTTTCTTACCATTTATATTATATCTGATTAATCGGATTTTACAAGAGAAAAAAATTATCATTTCTATTATCATTCATTCATTTATCATTAAATCTGGTCAAATATCATCAACAACAACATTACCTAACAAATAAATTCTGTTTGTTTGTTTTCTGTTGTTTTTCTGCTGTTTTTTTTTGTTTTGTTCATCAATATCATTTTGTTCATCATTTTGTTTATCATTTTGTTTGTTTATTTGAAAATGTCAAAATAAAATAAACTTTTTTTTGTTTGTTTGATTTTCCAATTGGAACTTAATGTTAATATTTTATTCGGGGAAAATTTCATCATATCAATGCAATAATGTTTCCCGAATGATATATTCATCGGAAATTTTGTTTTGTTTTCCGTTTGATGTATATATATAGAAATCTGCAATCCGGAATAACCGGATCAAAAACATTTATGAAACGAGAAAATTCCCAAAAAAAACCAAAATGTAAAAGTCAATAATCCATAGTCGGCGCACAAACCAAAATTATCATCATTATTATTATTGAATATTGTGACAAAAACAACGACGACGACTCCGAGAAAAAAAAAAAAGATTTCAAGTTATGGCCATACAACAAGCAAACTAAACATAATGATGATGACATTCTCTATTTGGATATTGAATAATGATTTAGTGTGTATGGCGTCAATCGGCTACTACGGCGTCGGTCTATAAATCCTCTTTGCAAAAAAAATACGAATATTTTAGCTGCATTTTCTTTCTTTCTCGTTTTAGCTGAGAGAAGAAGAAAAAGAAGAAGAAAACAAAATATAAAAACCGAACCAGTTATACTATCCATGATACTAGCCAACCGATCGACCAACCAAACCAACCAACCAGCATTACAAGAAAACAATTTCATTTCATTTCATTCATTCATTTTTTTCATTGTGTAATCCAAAACTACTTTTCGGTTGTTTTTCCGTTGTTGTTTTTCTCGTTGTTGTTGTTGTTGTTGTTGTTGTTCAATCTATATTTTTCCTTCTCAAAAATGAAAAAAAGTTGACGTCGATTGGTTTTTTTGTTATCTTGTTCGTTCGTCATATTTGGATCTAG
Organism: Dermatophagoides pteronyssinus; assembly: GCF_027571235.1. Classification (NCBI taxonomy): domain Eukaryota; kingdom Metazoa; phylum Arthropoda; class Arachnida; order Sarcoptiformes; family Pyroglyphidae; genus Dermatophagoides; species Dermatophagoides pteronyssinus. The sequence continues at coordinate 116,043 of NW_027461570.1, forward strand.
ATTCGGGTTTTCGTTAAAAACAACGATGACGGTGACGACGATCAACAACAACAGCAAAATAACAAATTCAATTCCATTCAAGATTCATTCATGATTGAATCCGGAAAAGTTGTTTGTTTGTTTGTTTTTTCATCCGTTTCCATTTGATTGATAATTTTTTTGTTTTCACTTGTTATTCATCATTCCCAAAATCATCATTTTGTTAAGTTTTTTTTTAAATAATTTTCCGCCATCAAACGTATCAATTCTTTGCAAAATTCCATTGATTAATCCATTCAGGGTAAGTAAATCCTATTTGATTTTCAAGAATTTCTTTTCTATTCGTTTTTCATCCGAAATTATTACAATATAACTATTTTTACAAAAAATTTTCATCGGAATCGATCTGAGAATTCTTTTGCTTGCTGTTCCAAACAAACAAAACAAGCCAAAAAATCGATGGCAATAACCTTTAAAAAAATATATCAAAATTTCCCCTTTTTCTTTGTTTCTTGGATCGCCCACTCTGAAAATGATGAAGAAAAACAAGAGATGATAGAGAGAGAGAGAGAGAGAGAGAGAGAAGCGAGAGAGAGAAAGAGCATCGCGCATCTTTACATCATTTTATTTCGTTTTGTCTTGTTCGTCATCTTCCTTTTTCCTTTCATTCATTTCATTTCATTTCTCCGGTCGCCCATTGTTGTTGATATTCATTTAATGTTATAAATCTTGGGTCGCCCAAAAAAAAAAAATCAAATGAACTCGACTAACCTCTTCACGTGTGTGTGAATGAGAGAGAGTGAGTGTAACGACATTTCAGATCTATATAACACAGGAACAAGAACCGAACAAACCAACCAAAACTAAACAGCCAAACAAAACTAAATTTGGGTTATGGTGGTGGTTCCAAATACAAAAACTAAATTCTTTTCCTATCCTATATATATCCTATTCATTCAACATAGTTTGATTTTAAAATGTTGGAAATATTTCCGTAATAATTTTTTCCCTTGAAAACTTTTCTTTTAATTTATTTCCGGTTGTGATTTCTTCTTTTTCGTGTAAAAACAAAACTGGAATATTTTCAACAAAAAAAATCCGGAATTTTCAGTTTAGTTTTTTTTTCTGAAACTATTCTGATAACAAACAACAACAACAAACTTGGTCGACCGGCTTAGCTACTTTTTTTTTGCTTTAAAGTGAAAAAAATAAAACATAAACACATTTCCATTGTTGTTTTCGACTTGTTTCACTTGTTGTTGTTGTTGTTGATCAGACAAGTCCGTTATATTTTTTTTTGTAACCCGAAAACAAACCAAACCAAACCAAAAATATTCCTGTTGTAAATAATCTTTTTCTCTCTCTCTCTCTCTCTTTGATATTTGATTGTTTGTTTGTCAACATTACCATAGACTATAGTTATGTTCGGTTCTCTCACTCGATGTTACCATCGATAGATTTGTAACATTCTCAAATGATGTACACACACAAACATAAAACATGATGATGATGATGATAATAATGCAATTGATGGTGGTGAAGAAAGAGAAAATCCTGCAACAAAAGAAAAAAAATGATTCTTTTTTTGTTGTTGTTGTTTTGAAGTTTTCTTCTTTCGCCCAACAAAAACTTTATCATCATCATCATCATTATTTTGGTAATGAACGAGTTGAAATTGTTAAGTTGTTGTTGATGATGATGATGTTTCAATTTGATATATTTAAAGTTTCAAACAACAAAAAACAAAAAATTTATTTCATTTCTCTTTGGTCTCTTCTGAAAAAAAGACAATCCGAATCTCTCTAAAATTCAACACAGCAAAATTGTCATCATCATTTGGGTAGGTTTCATAATGTTTTTGCTGACGTTTTTTTTTGTTGTTGTTGTTGGATGTCTATGAAGATCTAATGATGATATGAATAGAATGACTGGGTGGAAAGTGGTTGATCTAGATTTGATTTGATTTTTCATCTGATTTTTTTGTTTTGTTTTAAAAAACTTATCCTAATAATCATTTTTTGGGTTTTTTTCCTTCTGAATTTTTTGCCAAATTAGATTTTTGCTGTTGATTTCGTAGAAAAAAGCGAGAAACAATGAAAGATCCATTACTTCGTGATTGTCGTTATTTAAATCCATCATCATCATCAACATCGACATCAAATAATATGACTAGATCAACAATATCAACATCCGAATCAGGACAAGAATTATGGCCAATTGGTGTTAAATTAGGTATTGTACGTTTAGGTTATTCAGCTGGAAAATTAAAATATACATTAGTTGATGAACAAGATATTGTTTTAGCAAGAGAATATACATTTGAAGCACGTTTAGAAGTATTTAATCATCATAATAATCGTAATCATAATAATTCAAATACATCTGGTTCGGGTGCTGTTGTATTTGCATATGCATATCAAACAAATCAATCAACATCATTAATTAATAATGATAATAATCATAATAATGATTTTAATAATAATCATGAAAATCAAATGATATTATTACAAGATTTAATATGGCGTCGTCATTATGGACCAATACCGGATAATAAACGTGTTGTACATCGTAATCATATTTCAATGGATAATCGTTTAGATAATCTTTGTTTATTAGATATTGGTAATCATCATTCATCATCATCATCATCATCATCATCGTCTATTGATGATAGCAATAATAATACTACACATGTTTGGTATACAATGGCTAATCAGGTTCATCATCATCATCATCAACAACTAATTCATAATAATAATAATCAAAGGTCAACAACAACAACAACAACTACAAGAGGTCATCATCATCATCATGATATCAATAATAATAATCAAGTTGAACACAATAATGGTCAACAGCATCAACAACAACAACAACAACAACAGGTAATGCCGGTTGAAAATCAACCTGTATCATCATCATCATCATCATCATCATCGCAGCAACAACAACAACATTTTCAACCACCTAAATCATCATCAAATGATCTTCATTTGACATTATATTGGGCAGCAATACAACAATTACCACCGGAACATTTACAACAACAACAACAACAACAGGTTTGTCATTGGGCGATCAAATGTTTTTTTTTTTTTTTTTTTTTTTTTTTTTTGAAGAAAGAATTTCGAATCAAATTGTTTTTTGTTTTCTTGTTCTCTTCCAACTAATCTCTAACCTAACCTAATAGTCAACATTACAAAATTCAATCGATAGTCAAGCAGAAGTAAATAGTGCAACAAGATGTTATGATTATCGTGGAAATTTTTTAAATCAAGGTATTTTGTTTTTGTTTTTTGAAAAATTCCCTAGAAAAAAATAATGTTCGTTTTGTTCAAAAAAAATAGAATCAACCGAATCACCAATAAGCTATTTTGAATGTCATTATGGACCTTGTGTTCGTATTGAACGTTGTCCAAGAGAATTTTCAATTTGTGGACGTTGTCAAGAAACAAGATATTGTGGTCAAACATGTCAACAATTGGATTGGCCATATCATAAACGTTATTGTCGTTATAAAGCACGTCGTCAATCATTGGCACCATATTCATACCGATCATCATCATCAAATTCTTCCAACGCTTCTATCGCTTCAATAACCTCGAATACTACCACCACCACCGCCGCCGCTGCTGCTGCATCACCATTATCATCTTCATATTCACATCGTCAATGTTTACTTCGATAAATCAAACAATTTAAACAGAAAAAGATCTCATTCTCATTGTTTTCGAACGGACAAAAAACAAAACAAAGAAATTTGATAATTTAATGAATTTTTTTCATAGGGAAAAACATTTGATTTTTGTTTGAATCCTTTCTTTGCCCAACAACAATAGAAATATAGAATTTGAAAATGTTTCAATTTTATTTGAAAATTGAATTAAATTAATTTAAAAAATTTTACATTATAATAATTATATAATTGGTATTATAAAGAATTCGACAAAACATCGTTGAGAATCGGATGCAGTTGTTGTTGAATGAATTATTTGTCTTTGTTGTTGTTGTTGTTGTTGTAGACCATCACCATCATCAAAATGACTGTCATCGATTACCGAATCGATTGATATAAAAAATTGCATATTAAGCAAACCAGCTGAACTAAAACGAATATTAATCTTATCGGCCAACATTAATGGTCGTACAGTATATTTTATTGATTTCATTTGATAATGATTAATCGATGGTACAGTACATTCATAATGTTCAATATGAGTTGATGATGCATCAATTTGTTGTGAAAATTCTCTAAATTGTGATTTTGTACTCATCAAAAACCATGGTTCATCATTATTCATTTCAATTGAAATAGAATCGGCATTTGTATTGGCAAATTTCCAAAAATCTTTTAATACTGATGCATCTAATGTAATACGATTAACAAATGCCATTGTCCAAACATTAATATTAATAGTATCTAATGTTTGTATTGAGCTTTTAAATAATCGATCATTTGATATTATTTTCAATTTTAAACGTTTATCATTATCATATTTGATTATTAAAGATGATTTTGATTGTTGTTGTTGTTGTTGTTGATAACGATTACTTTGTTTTGTTAATAAAAATGATAAAACATGTAATAACTCAGTGGTCAAAATACGTATTGTTTGTGGTGTTTTTTCATTTTCCATATGATATTTAACGAATAAATTTCGATCAATAAATGTAGTTGCCTGTATTGTTTGATAATTTTCACAGATAAATTTAATACCACATTCGGTTACAATTATTTGTATAAATTTATCAATATTAATCGATTTTAATACTGGTGATAAGAATTTTGTATTTTGTATTTCACCAGAAAATAATGTAATACGTTGTGGTGATGATGATGATTGTTGACTTTCTTGTGTTGAAGAAAATTCCGATGTATTGTTCGATGACATGATTATAATCAACAATCAAAACAGAAAAACCAAATTAAATTAAATTTTGAAAATAAAAATCAAATCAAAAATGAAAAGAGTAAAGAAAAGAATCGAAAAGCGCGAAATCCAAAACACTGAAAAAAAAATTTAATAACGTTCATTAACAACGTTACGCAAAACAAAAAAAATTTTCCGTTGGACTTTTAAACAAAACAACAAAAGAGAAACAAAGAAACCTTTTTGTGATTTAAATGTATTTGGCAACACACAATCGCATTTCGTGTGTGTTCATATTATATTTGGTCAGTTTAATGGTAGAATTTGAATGGATCTCGTGATTTGTTTTGCTTTGTTAAAAATCTTAATTTTGCTTTGTGATATTTTGATTCTTTTTGGTGCAAACTTTTGGAAAGTTGTATAATTTACGAATTTACAAGTTTTTTTTTCGGGGAAAAAAAATGGACAACATTAATGATAATGAACAATTTGCCAATATGACTGATAATCAAATCCAAATTAGTCCAAAAAGACAAGAAGCATTTATTGAATTTATTCGTTCTATGCCACGTATTTGTTCACCAACAATGTTTGAAATATCATCATCAACAACATCATCATATAAACGTAATTCATTATTAAGTCCAAATGTTTGTTTAAATAACGATGATAATGATAATGATAATCAAATTGATTATCAACTTGATTGGTCTATTGAAGAATATTCGGCTTTTTATGGAAAAGAATTTTCTAATCATCATGAACAAGAAGAATTTGATTCATTACTTAATACAACTGATTTAATTTTGAACAAATTTGATGCTGAAAATAGACAATTTTTTTCTCGAGATATAATTATTCCATCACCAATAGGACCAGTACCGGCAGCATCATCATTATCATTAGATAATAATCGTTTTAATGATAATGAAAATATTTCACGTAATACTGGATCATTTATACGTTGGCTAGATAATATACCATTTCATTCAACTGGACAATCATCAAGTAATCAACAATTTTTTGAATCGGCTATTGTTATGAATGATATTTCAATGAAAAATGAAACAAACGATGATCATCATACATTAGGTTGTGAACAACAAGAAAATGCCAAAAATTCTTTCAATAATAAAACTGATAGTGATTTTGTTTCGATGTCGAATAATCAAGATGAACAAGAATCGATGGAAATTTCATCAATAAATGTTTATTCATCTTCTGCAGAAGGACAAACAAAATTATCATTTATGGAAACATCGATGAAATGTTCACCAAAAACTTCGAAATATCGTTATGATTTTGGTTTCAATAATAGTGGTGTTGGTTGTGGAAATTTTTCACCAATGCTTTTTCCAATCGATGATATTGGTATTAGTCCAATAACAATGACCCGAACGACACCAACAACAACAACAACAACAATCGAAATGAATAAAGAAAATATTTCACCAATACAGCAACAAATAAATACTGTGAAAAAACGTCCATTTCTTCATCATCAATTCGTATCATCAGGATCATCAACAGTACAATTCAATCATCAACAACAACAAAATCAATGTCAACCATTATCATCGATTATGGATTCCGAAAAAAATATTGATGATCATTTTAAAACACCACAAACAACACGTATAAGACGTTCAAGAATATCACGTGCAAAATTATTTTTTACAAATGAAATTAATGCTCAATCAACACCGAATAATCCTAATCAACAACAACAACAACAACGTTTATCCTGATCATTTATCGTTTATCAACATTCAACATATCAATTCAATTCAATTTGTCTTTATCTGTTTTTTATGGTTTTGTTTCTATTTTATATTTTATTATTTTTTTCTTAAATAATTCCATAGAACTTAGGATTGTTTGAATTCAACTCAATAATACCAACTCTTCTCTCTTCACAACATACACAAATAACAACAGAATTTTCATTGAATAAAAAAATTGATAATAATAAAATAAATAATAAATAAATAAAATCAATTTTTAGTTCTATTTACAATCAAATTAATCAATTTTAACTTCTTCTTTTTTTTTAATTATTAAGCGTTTTTTTAGGTATTCTGTTTTTGTTTTTTTTGTTTGGAGGGATGGTGTATACATTAGGAATTTTTTATAAAAAAAAAAATACAAGAAATGTTTACAATGAAACACTAATCGGCTATTGTTGATATTGAATGATGTTGATGATTATGATGATCACCATTCATTTTGAATGTTGTTGTTGATGATGATTGTATAGCTGCTGTTGCATTTGTTGTTGTTGTTGTTGTTGCTGCTGTTGATGATGATGATGATATTGTTGTTTTAAGAAACACCGGTTTTCTTGCACGTTCAGCTGCTTCAAATTGTTCACGTTGATATTCATATGCATTTTCATGTATTTTAAAACCATATAATGTTGCCGTAAATTTTTGTGTCGATGGTAATGGACGATATTCTGGATAAACCATAAAAAACATATGCGGAAATGATGTACCAAACCATGCACCATCAGATAAAACTGATTTAGGACTAAATTGTGGTGCATATAAATCCATACATCGTGGACAATATAAACGAACCGAATACATATTTGGTTCATCACTAAGACCTATTGGTAACATTGATGCACGATCACAATAATAACGATTACAAAGGCCAAAACGACGTTTTTTATATTTTTCAAGCATTTTTTTCAAACCCGAATCGGTTAATATATAACGGGCATGTATTAGACCGTAAAGATTTTCGGCTGAAGATAAAATTTCCTATTTTTTTAAAAAAATCAATGATTTTAGAAAAATTTTTATTTACAATTTTTTCTTAAAAACTTACAATTTCACGACCATCATCGTTGGAATTTTCAGTAGATGATGCTGATGAACCAGGATGTGAACGATCAGATGAATCATCCAATATAATTGATAATGCTTGACGATAATAAGGAATTTTCTCTTCCAAACCAATCAAATTGAATGCATCGGTTATAAAATCAGTATCAACTTTACAAAGAAATTTATCTGTTGAACAAAATTGTTCAATCCATTTAGTTGTATTTAAATTGGTTGATGAATTTTTTGAGCTTGAATTTGTACTACTTGTATTATTATTTGTTGTTGTACTTGGTGTTATTCGATTATATGTTGATGAATTTGTTGTTAATGATGAACTGGTAGTATTATTATTATTATTATGATTATGATTAAATGTAGAATTTATATGATAATCAATATTATATCTTGGAATCATTGTCGATGTTAATGATTCATTTGCATTTTGTGAACTACTACGTTTAGGTGATTTTAATGATTGCATTTTGCTTTCTTTCTTTCTTTTTCAATAATTTAGATACAAAATTGGGAAGACTAGTGAATTCGTTTTTTTCGGATTTGTACGTATAGAATAGTGTTTATCTATTTAAAGGACGGACAAAATAATGATTATCATCATGTTAAAAGATCATTTTGTTATTCGAAGATTCAAGAAGAAGAAAAAAAATGATCACAGATTAATGAAAAAAAAGGCACAAAATTGGATGATTGGAGAATGGTATAAATATAGCAGCAGCAATAGTTTTATTTTCTCAAGTATTTATTGATCAATTGATTTGTTAATTAAGATTAATAATCAATTGGATTGGATTGGATTGAATTCTCAAATTTCGTTTCAAGGATTAATAATAATTTCTCATCATCATCATCATCATCGACAATGTCATTGAATTCATTCACATTAACGATAATCGATTAATAAGTTAAAATTTTTCAAATTAAATAAAATAGTTTTTTCGGTATAAAAAATATTTTCAATTTTTTTTTCAACAAATAAACATACACATCACATATAGCCGAATATTTTTTTTTTTAGAGCACACGATTTTTCCATTATTTTTTTTTTTTGTTGTTATTATAAAGGGACGTCCATTTCAACTTCAAAGGTATCATTGAATCATTTTTGACAAACATTTTTTCGTTTCATTGCCGGCAGAGTGAGCATTTGTTATTGTTTGTGTTTGTTTTGCTCACTAAGCCAAAAAAACAAAACAAAACAAAAAACATTTCAAACTTGTTTTTGATTTTCATTAGTTTTCTTTCTCTTATTTTTTTTTGATCAAATAAATAATTTTTGGGTATGTTTCGGATTATTGATTGATAATGAATTGATTGATTCAATTTTTTTTATGATTTATTTATGGTGCTGATAGAACCAAAACAACAACAACAACAATAACAAAAATGTCATCATCCGAAGAAGTATCATGGATAACATGGTTTTGTGGTCTACGTGGTAATGATTATTTCTGTGAAGTTGATGAAGATTATATACATGATAAATTTAATTTAACTGGTTTATCCGAATCGGTTCCACATTATCGTCAAGCATTGGATATGATTCTTGATTTAGAACCAGATGATGAGATTGAAGATAATCCTAATCAGGTATAATTATACAAAAAAGATTGAATTTTTTTTTAAAATTATTTCATTAATCCATTTCCAAAGGCTGATCTAATAGAACAAGCAGCCGAAATGTTATATGGATTGATTCATGCTCGTTTTATTCTAACTAATCGTGGTATAGCACAAATGATTGAAAAATATCAGAATGGTGATTTTGGTTTCTGTCCAAGACAATTTTGTGAAAATCAACCAATGTTACCTATAGGTTTATCCGATATACCAGGCGAATTAATGGTGAAACTTTATTGTCCAAAATGTATGGATATTTATAATCCAAAATCATCAAGATTTCATCATACAGATGGTGCCTATTTTGGTACCGGTTTTCCACATATGTTATTTATGGTACATCCAGAATTACGACCAAAAGCACCAACTGGACAATTTGTACCACGTTTATATGGTTTCAAAATACATCCAATGGCTTATCAATTACAGAAAGAAGCAGCCGAACGTATATCACCAAAAACATATTATCGTAATCAAAGTGGTGGTGGTAATATTAATTAAATTTGAATTTGAATCCAATTTCAATACATCATAAATTATGTTTTAGTTTTAGATAATAATAATAGGTCAATACTATAGTATGTATATCAAAGTGTATGCCATCAAATTCTATCAAAAAAAATGTATTTGTATTATGGTGTTTACTATCACATTCGTTCACACACACACACACACACGCATTGAATTTATTTATCATGATGAATTAATATTTTTGTTTATTTTTGTTTAATCAAACAAACATTTACTCGCACACACACACCCATGTTAAAGACAATGATTTTTTGTTTTCCCAGCATCATTATTACTTCATCAACAACAACAACAGAAAACGAAAAACAAAACAAAACAAAATATTATCTATTAAATAAATGAATCAAATTTTTCTTTTTTTGTTAAGTATTTTTTTTGTCTTTTGAAAACAAAAACATCCCAAATAAATTTCGAATGAATAAAATATATATCCAATGGCTATATCCACACAGATAGTCTTAGTTTTTTTCGAGAGAGGGAGTCAGATCCGTCTTGTAATTTCGAGGAGTGTTAATTTTTTTTTTTTTCTGTTGTAATAAAGAAATTATCATTATCTTGATGATGATAATAAAGTTGATTTGTTTGTTGGTTTGACCATTTTTTGCATTTAGAATTGGTTAAATTTGAACTATATTCATATTTTACAGACACACACTCACTTAATGAATGAATGAAACTAAATGATGCTACCTGTGAAATGTCAAAAAAAAAAATCAAAATCAAAAGAATAAAACCACATCAACGATTGAATTGTGTGAATGAGGAAAGGTACAGAAGAAAATTGATTGATAGTTAAGTTAAGGCAAAGTTTTTTTTTGTTTCTTTGGAAAAGTTTTTTTGTTTTGTTTTTGGACAACAAACAAAAATCTTTGCTGTAGTTGGAAATGAAATTAATCGAGATTGTCAAAAAGCCGAAATATGAGAAAAAACAAAAAAAAATTCATTCACACAAAGTTCAAAAATCAGATTTTTTAATTTTTTTGAAAAAAATTTCGAAATTTTCTTTCTTCATCGTGTCATATTGAATGATGATTGTACCATACGAATTATATCCTGAACTTGTTTTTCACGTTGTTGGCGGCTATTTTCATCCTCTTCGTTCTCATCAACATCATCATCATCATCATCATTATCGAATTCTTCGGTTTCATTTTCATCACTATAATCATCATCATCATCATTACTTGATCGATCGGATATTGGATTAAATGGTGGACGTCCATTACAAATATCATCAAATCCTTCTGATATTATTGAACCAATTGATTCTAGATTTTTTATCGTTATTATTTCATTAAATTCTTTATCCAATTTATCATACAGAATATCTAATGATTTTATTAATTCTTGTAAACGTGTTTTAACACTATCAATAACTTTATGTTTTGATGATTCCATTATTCAATCAATAAGTGTTTTTTCTTTTTTCTTCTTTGGATTTTTCACAGGCAAAAAAAACTGAAAAACTTAGGACTTTTTATGATTGATTGCGGGAACAAAAATGAGAAATGAAAGAACAATATTATTCGAAAAATCTCAACATTTCATCATTCGAATTCGATTCGATAAAATTTAATTATAAGGCAAAAACAAAATGATTGTTGATCCTATAATGAAATTGTTTCGCCCCTCCTTTCTCCCCCTCAAAAAAAAATGATGTTAAATTTTAAAGAAAAATTAAAAAAAAGGGTAAAATAATAAAAAAGTAGGAGGTGCTTGCGATAAATCACTCCTTATTTTCCTTCTGTTTAATATCTGCTACTCTTTTATTGGTTAATCTTAAAGATGTTGGATGATTTTTAATAAGAAAAAAGGTGTGGCCTAACGATTGAGCAACACCCACTTTATCACACATAAGCTTTCAGTTGAGTTTTTTTTTGTCAACGATGTCAAAAATGGTAAAAATTCTCCAAGCTATTAAAGATGATGATGATGATGATACATTAAGGTGTGCAACAGGTTGTTTTTTTCAATCACAAAAATAAATCCTTTCGAAATGATCGAAATGTTTTTGTTTTTCTAAAAAAAAATCAAATAGATCAAATCATTCGAATGTTATGTGTGAACATCATCATCATCATTAGAATTAAGAATTAAGAATTAAAAGTTTTTTTTAGTTTCAAACATCAGGGTTATCTTTCGTTTTTTTACTTCTGAATGATCCAATCATGAAATGACATGATTGGGCAGTCGTTATATTTACAAAAACAAACAAACATACATTAAATGTTGTGTTAACGATCTTGTGTGTTATAAACACCGATATCGATTGAGATCGATCGATGTCCGATCATCTAGTCTCATCATCATCATCATCATCGTTTGATTTAATCATCATTTTTTGATGAAAGAAAAACAAGAAAAATCAATCGATTGTGTTACTTAGATCGATGATTTTTTTTTCTTTTTACATAATGATCATATCAAATCATTATCATCAATGTTAAATGTTTTTTTGTTGTTTGGTAAATCGATACGTGTTCTTTGCCTGAAACCAGAAAGAGAAGAGAGAGAGAGAATCTTATCTTTTTTAGCAATATTTCCTCTCCCATCGTCCATTAAATAATAATCGATTATGATCAATGCTTCGAATAATATTCTAAATGTTGATGATGGTGATCAACAACATCACCATCTGCATCAAAATCAAAATCAACATCAACACCATCAATTTGTTCATTATCAACGTTTTAATAATTTTCATCAAGAACAAACATTGTCACCAACGTCAAATACATCGCCTGTATCGTTACAGCCACAACCGCAGCAACAACAAACACCATCTTTAGCATCATCATCATCTTCTACGGCAATTATTTATCATCATCATCATAATCCACATCATAATCATAATCAGCATTTAATTTTTTCACCTATTTCGACACAACAATTGGAACAACAACCGCCATTACAATCAACAACAAATGAAACAACAACAACAACAACAACAACAATATCATCTGGTTTACGATCACCATCAAATACAGATGATGATCAATTACATGAAAATCGTATTTGTTTTAATTGTCGTACAACAATAACACCATTATGGCGTCGTTTTGGTCCAAATCAATTTCTTTGTAATGCATGTGGCCTATATCAACGTGTTAATGGTCAACATCGGCCATTAGTTCGTAATGTGCGGCGTTTATCAACAACAACACGTCGTGTTGGTTTAATATGTGCTAATTGTGGAACAAAAGCAACATCAATGTGGAGACGTAATTCATCCGGTGATTCGGTTTGTAATGCATGTGGTTTATATTTTCGTTTAAATGGTATTAATCGTCCAGCAACAATGCGTAAAGAAACAATACGTACACGAAGACGTCGTACAATTAAACCATCATCATTAATGATGATGAATATTCATAATCATCATCTTCATCATCATCATCAACAACAACAACAACAGCAACAACAACAAATGAATGATTCATTATCAATGATGAATAATTCATATCAATCATATCATCATCATCAAAATCGCCAACCCTTTACCATATCATCATCATCATCATCAACAACAGGGGCTACAGCGACTATTTCAACAGCATTATCAATACCAACGGCATCCATATCGAATATTATTGAATATCAACAACAACAACAACAATCATCAAGTCTTTCAAACAACAACAACAACAACAACGATGATTCAATAAAAACCGAAAACAATGGAAATAATAATAATTTATCAATGATAATTTCATCATCATCATCATCATCATCATCATTGTTTTCCAATGAACAATCATCAACAATAATCAATAATATTGATGATTTTAATTCAGAAACAACATCAACGGCAGCTACAACCACAGCAACAACCACAACAACAACAACAACGTCCACACAACAACAACAACAATCATTGAATGATAACGGTGTGAATAATAATAATAATAATCGTTTGAATGATACCGGTATTCCATATCAACGACATGATGAACAGGAACAAAATCAACATCAACATCAACCACATTCATCAATTATCATTGATGGTAAGTGATTTTTGTCAAATGAACCTTAACAGAACAGAGAACAGACATTTAGATATATATATTGGTCGACAAGCCTAGATCATAAAATTTGATGTGGTCGAATTTTGTCAATAAAATCAAACGAAATTGTGAAAAAATAGACATTTTTTGTCTCTTTTTCTTCAATCTAGTTCCGTGTTCTAATGATTATTGTTTTTTTTTCTTTCAAATTAAAAAAAATAAAATCCATTATAGGATCGTCAACAGCGATAATATCATCATCATCATCATCAACAAAACAAAATAATAATAATAATCAAATTTTTGATGATGACAAACAACATTCACATGATGATGATAATAATAATAATAATAATGAAAAACCGGATGAAGAAATGAATGATGGCAGTGATAAAAATAATTCTACGATACTATCGATACCTATAACAACAACACCATCAACAACAACAATGGCCACACAGATTATAAATCCGGTTACATTTACTCACAATAATAATAGTAATAATGTTTATGATCCAACCATGATACAACAATTGAATGGATCAAATTATCAATTTCATTTTGCAGCGGCTGCAGCAGCAGCAGCAGCTGCTGCTGCGGCCGCTGCTGCTTCTTATAATGGTTGTCCAACAACAACAACACCAGCAACTGATTTAATAACATCGAATTTAAATGATGGTTTAATATCATCAAATTATCCATATCATCAACATCATCCGCATAGTTTGCAGCATAATAATCAACATCATTCATGGCAAAATTCACATTCATATCAGCATCATCATCCTATATTTGGACAACAACAACATCCACAACAACAAACAACAAATCTTTATCCAACAAATAATCATCAATTTTTTACAAATAATAATACCAATGGTAATTTTCAACGTCAAATAAATTGTTCATCAATTGATTCATCATCATCATCATCAATATATTCACGACGATTATCACAAATAAATTCTGATGTTAAAAAAGAAGATGATAATCATGTTGTTGATGTACAGAATTCAACAACAACAACAACAATCGATGATAATTATTATCCAGTAACAATAATGTCACATTTTGATAAGGAAAAAGAACAACAACAACAAACAACAAATGATGATTGTGAACAACAACAACAACAGGAACAAAGATCATCCTCCTCATCATCTTCATCATCATCACCATCAATAGTGGCTGAAGAATCAACATTTTCAACATTGAAAAAACGTATCATAACAAATCATATGAATCAATCAACACAGATGATTTCTAAATCAAAATTGTTGAATAATAATAAAAAAATTTCCAATAACAATCAATCAACAAATTTAATTAAAATCGAAATCGATGATCAACATCATCATCATCATCATCAACATTCAATCTCTGATCATCACCATCATCTTAATCAAGATGAAAATGATAAAATTCAACAACAACAATCATCATCATCGATTGTTGATAATCATACAATACTAAATACCAATAATAATGATCAAATGATGATATCAGTTGCTCAAAATACAATCGATACATTCGTTCATCACCATCATCCACATCATCATCAATACAATAATCATTCGATTTTAGAAAATTCTACATTATATTCATTGAATCCAAATAATAATGATAATTATGGCCTGCAAACATCATCATTAAATTATAATAATTTTTCATCATCATCATCTGCATCAACTATTGTACCATCATCGTCACCATATTCCTATATATTTGATGTATCAAAATCATCAGCAACAACAGCAGCAGCAGCAGCAGCAACAACAACATTTTCCGATATAAACAATACATCATTAGCATTACGTCAAAATTTTGTTCCACATTCAGTTCCACTTTCTCCTTCTTCAACTACTTCTTATCATCATCATTCACATCATCCACATTGGTAGAAATTTTTGAAGCAAATCAAGGAATCATTTAACCCTTTTTTTTCATAGGAATTTATTTTTTATCGAAATAAAATTCAATTTACTTATGCTGTTATTGATTTGCTTTTAGATGATGATTTCATACTTGTCAAAGATGATCCACGACTATCGATTGTTGTTATCGATGATTTTGATAAACCATTATTAATATCTGTTAGCATTTTTTTCTTTGTTTTCGTTGATTTTGATTTTGAATATGGTTTTTTACGACGATTTTTTTTCATTGTAATCACTGTTTTTGGTTGTTGTTGTTGTATTGATGATTTTCTTAATTCATTCAAACTAGAATTACTTTTTGGTGTTGATCGCGTTGATGAACTTTTTTGTTGTCGAATATCAGATTTTTGTGATATATTCGATGATGATGATGATAATGATTCTTGAGATTTTTCTATATCAACAGCCAGATTTGGAAATAATTTTGGCATTAATGATTTAGCTATTTCATCTAATCGTTGACGATAATTTCTACCTAATGTAAAAATACTTTGTGATAATTGACTTAATGATTGTTTTCTATCGGAAAATTTTTGTCGATATTTTTTTGGTTTTGGTATTCGTTTGCTTGGACTTCTTCCAAAATGGCTTGGTTGTTGTTGTTCGAATGAACTTTGTGAAAAACTTTGTTGACGACGATTAATAAAAGATGATCGTTGCATTTTTGGTCCACCACCACCACCATCCATTCTTCGAACTTTTCGTTTAGTTAATCTTCTACTTTTTGCCCGATTTATACTGCTAGGTTTTCGACTTGAATAATCACCATATTTACCACCTAATGATGATATTGTTCGTTTTTTTGGACTTCTGGTTCGAATTTTAGCCGTTGATTTGGTACGTCGTCTTCCACCAATTTTTCTTCCCATTGTTGATGCTGTTCTACCTTTTTTCATTGCACGTTTACGTTTAGATAATGCTCGTCTTTTTGTTGAATATAATTTCATCATTGATGATATTTTCGGGCCTTTTCCTCCAAACGACGATGGTGAAGTGATTCGGCTTCGTTTAGCAGATAGTCGACTTGCAGAACGTTTTCCAGATATTCTGCTTGCAGATCGTCTGCCAGATATTCTACTTGCGGAACGTTTGCCAGACATTCTACTTGCAGATCGTTTGGTCGATAATCGACTAGCAGATCGTCGTTTCGACATTCGATTCAACGATGACGATGATTTTGATCGATTTTTCAAACTAGACGATGATTTTGTTCGTTTTCGACTTTTGATTGATGATGATTGTTGTTGTGATTCAGGTAAATCCAAAACATACATATGTGGATCACTTAATTTTAATACAGAATTTCTTAATAAATTCAATGATGATAAACTTGCTGAATTTCGCATTTTTGATAATGATTGTGTCTTTCTTCTTGTATTCTTTCGATACATTATTTTGTAACGTATTCTATTTTTCCGGTTTCAATTAATAAAAAAAATTATAAAATCTTTTCTTTTTTTTTTTAAAAAACTATAAAACTTTTCATTTTATATAATTAGCAGGAAAAAAATTTCTCAAATTAGATTCCAAATCTGATTGTTTGCATCAACAACAACAACAACAAAAATTCCCCATTCTTTTGCAAACAATGTTTCTTGGAATTCTATAGAACATTGTATTTTTAACCATCGACCGCCATTTCTAGAAACATCATGATAAATCTTATCGGTTTCTGAAAAAATGATCATCATTTTTTTAAAATTTGTTTTTCATTTGTGTACCGTTCATAAAGATTGTTATGTACTTGTTATCATTCACAATATTGAATTTTTTTTTTTTTGGTATTATTATGATTCACATGTGTGAGTTTGTGTTTTAAATTTTTTTATTATTATTTTTTATTAAAATTTCAATTTTAATCAATTTTGTTTAACATTTTGTTTACCTTAGTTTGAATGAAAACAAACAAGCAAAAAAAAAAAAACAAACTAACTAATTAACCAAATATTTTTTACTAACAATTTGGCTTCAAACAAAAACATTCACAACAAATAACTCACTCATTTTGATAAAATTTTCTTAATATTCACAAAAAAAAGAATGTCTCTTTATGATTGTATTTTTGGTCCTGCTCTTTATAGAATTTTTGAAAATCCGGTTCGTTTTTTTTCAAAAATGATGTTTTTAATTTTCTAAATTTTCATTTTTTGTTTATAATAGCATCGTAACTATGATCCTTATAATCTGGAACGTTATACTGATCGAATAATTCGTTTTATAGAATTCTGTAAATATACATTGAAATATGTTTCACCATTATTGGCCTATCGATTATATTATCAAACACAAAATACAGAATCTTCAACATCATCATCATCATTACTATCATTATTAGCAAATAGTACATATGTACGTCTTATAATGGCCTTTACATCTATTTATATTATGGCAAATTTATTACGTGGATTTTCACGTTCAATTAATCCTAATTATTGTCAATTTATTCGTACATTTAAAATTGCATCCACATCATTCCGTGCCGATCATCGTGATGATGATGATGATGATGAATTTCGTAAACGAATAATTGATGCTCGTAATATAATACGTGAAAAATATGATTATGATTTTCAACATTGGCCTATTGATTTTGAATGGACACAAGGTAGATATTGTTATGAACGTCCAGCAAAATTATTACCAGTACAAGAAGCTTGTCATGAAACATTGAATGAAGGTCCAGTTGTAAATATGGTATCATATTTGATGGCCAATTCTATTGGACGAATCTTACTCTATCCAGGATCGATTGGTTTGTTACAAAAAGTTCTTGAAAATAATTTGATAACTGGTCGTCATTTTCTAATGGAAAATTATCAAGCAAAACGTTTTAAATTGCTTGCACGAGACCAAAATCAAATTGATGTCATTTTTGTTGATAAACGTAATCCAAATAATCAAACTCATCGTGGTAATACATTAGTTATTACCTGTGAAGGTAATGCTGGTTTCTATGAAATTGGATCGGTCACAACACCAATTAATTTAAACTATTCGGTTATTGGATGGAATCATCCGGGATTCGGTGGCAGTACCGGATCACCTTTTCCACAGAATGAAATAAACGCAATGGAAGTTGTCATCAATTTTGCTGTAACTAAATTGAATTTCAAATTAGAAAATATTCTTATATTTGGCTGGTCGATTGGTGGTTTTCCGGCTGCATGGGCTGTATCGAATTATCCCGAATTAAAAGGTATCATACTTGATGCAAGTTTCGATGATGTACTTCCATTGGCACGTTCACGAATGATGCCATTTCTAGCACCGATTGTTGATTCTACCATAAGAAATTATTTCAATCTAAATATATCATCATATTTAAATCGTTATCAAGGTCCGATTAGATTTATTCGACGATTAAAAGATGAAATCATTCCAATCGATTCAACAAGGCCATTATTAACAAATCGTGGTAACTATTTGTTAATCAAATTATTAAAATCACGTTTTCCACGTTTAATGTCACATGAAGATATTAGTGATGAAGTAGAACAATTTCTTCATTCAGAAAATTATGGTTATTTACTAAGAAAAGTTGATGATACTAAAGTAATGGAAGCATTATCACGTTATTCACAGAAATATGGTGGTGTGAAAGAATATCCAATCGAAATTGATGTCGATACTGAATTAGAGATAAGCATGTTATTGGGACAACAAATTATTCTTTTTTTGGTAAGTTTTACTATTTTTCAAAGCTTTTTTTCCAATAATTTTTTCAAATATTGTTTTGTTTTGTTTCAGTGTCGTGAATTAATGACTCAATTTGATTCAACTCATTGTACACCATTACCGCCTAGTTTATTTATCGAACCAGTCGATATATTATCAATGATTAAAAGAGCCTGATGATTGTTACATTTGTATTTTAAAAAAAAAAAATCTTATGTTTTATCATCTGATCAAATATCATTGTCATTGTCGATGTATGTGTTTTGTTAAATAAATCATAAACGAAAACAAAAAAAATTACTTTATTCTAATGAAAAAAAAACAAAATTGATAAAAAAATTTTCCGAAGTAGTTAATTAACAAAATAAAGTTTATTTTTGTTTTGTTTTTATTGTGAAAATCTCGAAAGAAAAATTTTTTTTTCTTCTAAGACCAAATTCTTTCATTACGCCATGGTGATAGATTCATACGGCTAATTTGATTACAGGTTATTTTACCATTCCTTGTGAAACAACAAAAAAAAAAAGATTAACTCATTGAATTGATTGATTCATTAATGTTAGTCAACTTACCAAGATTCTGGCCGAAGAAATGCTAATGGCTGTATTCGTCCAATCGTATCGGTATTATCACAAATTATTGAAGCCAAACTGGATTTTTTAATTTCCATTAATTGTTCTGATTTTTTTTTGTTTTGTTTTGTTTATAATAAAAGGATTATAGTTTGTAATCGAGTCGAAAAAAAATTTTTTTTTGATAAAATACCTTTACTAAATGAATGTGGTAGTTTTCCATTTTCATACCAAAATCGATCACCTAATTTTGTACGACGAAATTGTTCGGCTACAATACAAGCAAATGTTGGTCCAATCAATGCATCCGGTAATGGATCTTCATGTACACCGCCAATAAATAGATCAATATCTTCAACATTTCTATACATTTGTGAAAATGTTTCAGCTGAACCGGCTGTCATAAATCGATTCAAATCATTGAATGAATTGGCCGGCTGTAGACCACATAAACGACGATAACTATTATAACCGGGTAATCCATGATCACGGCCACGTTGAATATTTAATGCTATTAAATCCATACCGAATCCTGATCCTCTTTCTTCAAACAAATGATTTGTTAACTGAAAAAAAATCAATGATTAAATTTAGAAAAACAAATATATTTAGAAACATACCGAATCAGTAAAGAAATGATCCCATGTTTGTCCGGGATCAGTAACAAAACCATTCAAAAATTGTTCAAATGCATTTGGATTATATAATGTTAATGGATTATTGAATACTTCATGTAAACGTATAACCTGTGTTGGTTGACCATTTTGATTTAAAGCACGAAATGTTCCCTGTACTAATGAATGAAAACGATATGCAGCGCCAGCAAATTCATTAAGTACATTAGGATTAATTTTTGGATCATAATTATAGGTAAAATCAAATGTTTTTGGTAAAAGACCAAATTGTTTCATTACTGTTGGACTTAATATTGTTGGTAAATATTCATTGTAAGTAATATGTTGAATTTCGGCTGCAACAATTCTTCTTGCTTCTTGATATAATGTATTATCTGGCCAATTTGGATTTAATCTTGACAATTCAGCAGCCACACGATTATGTTCACGAACAAACAATGCATGTATCATTGTTAATCCAGTTTGTTCATTAACACGAGCATCACCACCAAGAAAACATTTAAATCTTGATTGATCACGTTCAGGTATGGCACAATCATCTGAATGATTACCACGATCAAATGGTAAAAATTCTTTATTCTGAAATGATGAAGTTTTTAATCGTCCACCACGAAATGAACGTAAAAGTTTAGCTCGTTCTACTGTAGGACCATAAACCATAGAACCATCGATAACATGTGTCAAAGTGTTCATCTGTTCACGATGACCAAGTGAACAACCACTTCTTGGTGCAGGTGCATTACGTACCAAATTCATACATTTTTGATTAAAACGACGATAAAATGAATCTTGTTCAGATATTTCAATGGGAAAACATGCATGATGTTCAACTTTTCGTTGACTTTCTGGATGACAACAAATCAAACCTTGACCAGTAGCAGCACGAGTAGATGATGCTAATGTAAAATCATGATCAATAAATTGTCCCCATTGCATAAGCATCAATGTATATTTTGAATCCGGAACATTTCTACTTGGTGCCGATATTTGTGATACTAAACGTGCTGATGGTAATAGATCACCGGTAACAGATCTTGTTCGAGGTTCATTCAGACCATCATTATAATTAGGTGGTAATAAACGTTCGTATGCCGTATTTGATTTACCCCATAATGGTCGTTGTAAATTATTACAACTACCATCAATCGTACGATATTTACCCTGTTGACATGATGGTTCTGCAATACAATATTGTTCTAAATCAGTATGTTCAATTGAATATCGATAAAGTCCATCACGAGCTTGTTCATTTGTAAGTTTAAATTTTCGTTTGATAACCAATGTAGTTACCAGATTAATAAAACCACCAACAGTTAAACGAAATTGTACTGGATCAAATTCACCGAAAAAAGCCTGATGTAATGCCTGCATAGAACCATGTCGTTGTACCATACCATGTGAAACTAATTGTCTTTCTTGTTCAATATAATTTTCAATAAATTTATTAGCTTCTTTTGCAGCCGTATTAATATCTTCTAAACTGATGAATCCAACACGCATCGTTGGTTTTTGTTCCTGTGGCAATTGTATCTGACTTCCTATAATATATTAATTATGGTTGATTTTTTAGTCAAAAAAAATAAATGAAAAAATCGAAGATAATCACTTACTGTAACGTCTTTGGACACGATCACCTTCGATCGGACAACAAATACCATTTGCACCAGTACCAACATATTGACATATATTTGATTGATAATCATCTGGATCACTATATTGTGCATAACAATATGCTGCCGGTGCACAAAGACCATCCAAACCATTATTAGTACGGCAAGGAACCATTTCACTTGGATCACGATTTTGTCGTTCATTTTTAGGATTAATATTATTTTCATTGAAACCGGATGGTACACGAATTTTACCACGTTGATTATTATCTTCTTCATCACGAACAATGATTTCAGGTTTTACCTGATAATCATTATTATTATTATTATTATTATTTTCATAACGATTATTTCCTTTTGGTGGATTTATTCGAATAATAAGTTTTGTTTCCTGATCAGGTTGAACATAATCTCCTCTTTCTGGTTGCGATGGTTCTTCATAATAACCATCTCTATTACGATTACGTTGACGTTTACGTTCACGACGTTCTTCTTTACGTCGTTGTTTTTCTTGTCGTCGAATATATTTAGCTTCTTGACGACTTAATTGTCGACCACCTTCTTCGACATAATCACCATTTGTAGCATCACCATTATTATTATAACCATCATCATCAGCTGGACATGGTCCACGATATACTTGACCTTGTTGTAAATATTCACATAATTTTTGTTTTCGTCTTCCATGATTTTGTTGTAAATCTTCAACAACAGCTTCACGTATATCCTGTGCTAATTCATAACCATTTGGTTGTCGTTGTCGGCTTTGTATTTTTTGTTGAACATTTCTTTGAATATTACGAAAACCATTGACAGCTTCTTTCATGAATGCCTGAAATGGTATAGCACCTTGTGCATCGAATCCATTTGGTAATGATAAAATTATTATACAAACAGCTATCATTAACAAATAACAATTGTACATTTTTGGTAATGTCTTGGCGATGATTCAATGCCACATGAAAAATTTGGTAACAAAAAAAAACACTGAACAGAATTTGACACAGAAAAAAAAATGAATGGTAAAAAAAAATCTTTTTTAAATACAGCACTATTAATCCTGAAAAAATTCAAAAAGATCTGTTTTTTGTCGTCAATTAAAACAGATTACTGTTGAAATAAAAAAAAATTTAGAACAAATGTCAAACTCCAATCCAATTCAAAGGAAACGAAAACGAAAAAAAAAAATCCGGATGTATCTTTCATCATTATTCAACACACAGTTGATAATGATGATATTTGAAAGAGTTTTTATTTCGAAAAAGGCCGAGGTATCATTAGTCGAATCAGAAAAACAAATGAATGATCATCATCATTATCAGAATAAATGTTTACAAATTTCCTTTCATTCGAATCATCATCATCATCATCATCGTTGTCGAAGGAAGATGTAGCAATATCAAAAATTGAAATTGAAATTCATTCGAATATTGACAACAATATTCACATGATTATTACAGAAGAATACATGTATTACATGAATTTCCAATTATCATTGATCATCGATCATCGAAATTTTTTAAAAATCCCTTTCTTTTTTATAATTAACACTTGAAAATTTCAAATATTCTTGCGATATGGAATAATTGATGATAGGAATGAAGTGATTGCTAAAAATTTAATAAAAAGAATTTTTTTTTTGATAAAAGCAAATTACCCAAACATCAAGGACAAAATGAAATGTTTTTTTTTGAAAGAAAATAAAACTCGTGAATTGATCGATTAGGAAAAAAAATAAGATGAATGAATTGAAATTTATTAGCCAATTCTAAGATCATCATCATCATCATCAAATAATAATAAAATGATTAGGATTTTATTTATTGAAATTGAAAAAAAAGAGAGGAAAATTTCAATTATTACATCAAATCGTCAATTTGATTGATTGATGATGATGATCATGAACATCTTGAATGAATGATGATTTTCTTTTCGTTTTTTTTTACAAATATAATCCTTC
Organism: Dermatophagoides pteronyssinus; assembly: GCF_027571235.1. NCBI lineage: Eukaryota > Metazoa > Arthropoda > Arachnida > Sarcoptiformes > Pyroglyphidae > Dermatophagoides > Dermatophagoides pteronyssinus. The sequence continues at coordinate 140,283 of NW_027461570.1, forward strand.
TGGCATACCTTCTTTCTTACGATAAAGAACATTGTCTTTAGATTTACGAAAATCTTCGGCTGTCACTTTCATACGTCGTTCACGTAATGCCATTAAGCCGGCTTCAGTACAGATAGCCTTGATATCGGCACCACTAAGATCATCTTTAGCCATTACTAATTCTTCAAAATTTACATCTTCAGCCAATGTCATTTTCGATGTATGAATATTGAATATTCGACGTTTGGTTTTTTCGTCTGGTAATGGGAATTCAATTTTACGATCAATACGACCGGGACGAATCAATGCCGGATCCAATGTTTCGATACGATTAGTTGCCATTACGACTTTAACATCACCACGTGAATCAAAGCCATCCAATTGATTCAATAATTCTAACATGGTACGTTGAATCTCACGTTCACCTCCAGAATTGGATTCATAACTATATTAACATAAGGGACAAATTGAATTAATTAAATGAAAATCAATTTAGAAAGAATATAGAATATCTTACCGTTTAGTACCGACAGCATCAATTTCGTCTATAAATACAATAGATGGTGCATGTTCTTCAGCCACACGAAACAATTCACGTACCAATTTCGGGCCATCACCGAGATATTTTTGAATCAATTCCGAACCGACAACACGTAGAAAAGTTGCCGATGTTTGATTAGCAACAGCTTTGGCTAACAATGTTTTACCGGTTCCAGGTGGTCCATAAAGTATCACACCTTTTGGTGGTCGTATACCCATTTCTTCATAATATTCTGGATGAGTTAAAGGCAGTTCAACACTTTCTTTGATTTCCTGAATTTGTTGATCTAGACCACCAATATCGGCATAGGTTTCTTGTGGAGCTTTTTCTAATTTCATCACATTTACCATTGGATCAACATCATCACTTAAAACACCAACAACAGCATGCACTTTATGATTCAACAGAACACAACAATTTGGTTCAAGCTGTTCTTTGTCGACGAATGATAATATCGAAACATAATGTTCTGATCCGACTGATGTACTAACAATAGCATGATTATCATCGATAATCTCTTCCAAATTTCCGACGGACATTGGTGTACCACGGAGATCATCAACTTTGCTACGTTCATCATCTGCATTATCATCTTTATCTTGAGTGGCCTGAATGGCAGCATTACAATTCTTTAAGAATTCTTCTTCCAACAACAGCCAATCTTGTATTCGTTCCATTTTGAGCAATTTCAAAAGACAACGAGTATGTGGCGTTACGGTGGGCAATTTCGATGCTGCATCAGGACCTTTTCCACCTTTACGTTTACGACCACGAATTGTTGATGGAGGTGGTGGTGGAGGACGTTCACGTTTTTGACGTTTACCATCTTTATCACCACCACCCGAGCCAGAACCACCGCCAGATTGACTTTGTCCCTTTTTATTTTGTTAAAAATAATAATTATGAAAAAATATTAAAATAAATCATCAAACAAAATAAAACGTACCATTCTAAAAAAATTTGATAATCGATCAGTTGAGAAAAAAAAATCTAAATCAGATTTTAAAATTTAAATTTTTTAAAAAAAAACTTCAAAAAATTGATGAATGAAAAAAATTCCTTTGACAACAAGTCGAAAAAGATGATTTCGCGAAATTTTATTATTATTTTTTGCTTTGTAATAGTAACCGTTCATAGAGGCTATGACAGAATAATTTAGAAAATTGAAAAAGTTTTTCGAAAAGTGTTGTTTTTCACTCGCCAATTTTTTTTTGAGATTTGCACGCCAAACGCTAACACATTTACATTCGCTTTTTTGTTTGCTCTCAGTGTTTGATAATTCTACATGTCTTGTTTGCAAATCTTGTTTCAAATATGGATACAAATTATGAACCAATATTTGATAATGTTTTCGAATCCGTATGTGAGGAAGTTGCCGAACCATGCGAAACAAATCAAGATAATTTGCCTACTGTAAGTACTTTTAGATTAAAAAAAAACATTTTTAATCGTACTTGTTTTGTTAACAGTTAGCCGAAATTTTCGAAATAAGAGGACAAAAAATGTTTTACGAAAAAATTGTTGATACAAAATTCGTATCATCTTTGGAAAGGCAAAAAATGGTGGATTGTGTGTGCCATTTTTTGTATGATCATTATAATTCGTTGAAAATTCCAACCAAAACGTTAAAATATTATGCTCAAGAATTGAGCAAAATCAGTCAAGATTCAGAAGTAAGTTGTATTCTAAAAATTTCACTCAATTGATGGCCTATAATTTTATAGGAAGAATATTTTTGTTATTGGAAATCAACACGAATTAGAGGGGGAAAAGTATTCGAACATCGAAAACCGATCGGTAAATTATATAAGTTTTTTGAGTACAGGCGAAGAAAGTACAAAATCGGAAAACAAACGCCATTTGATACCAAACAAAATGCTACCATCACCGAAATGAACGATTCCGGAAAAAACATTGCCGAACAAGTAACCCATTCAATTTAAATCTTATATTCATATATATTTTAATATATTTTCAATTTAGAAAAAGGAGCTGGATTCTATTATTCCAATGTTATGCAATAAATCAATAATTGTTGACTTGTTTCGTCTAACCTATCCATTACGTAACATTATTCGTTGTACGGGTGAAGGTTGTGGTCCAAAATTGATCGAAGAATATGAATCGTTATTTTTTTTCGATGGAATTCTGGTATTATAACTGAATATTAATGAATCTCTTATTAACCTTTTATAATCTTGTATCTATCTTTTTTTCAGATTAATGAAGAATTACAAATGATGTATCCTCATTTTATCAACTTAGATGAAGATATAAAAATCAATGAGTTAATAAATAAATGTAAAAATTATTTTAGCAACACCGATGATGATGATGATGACTTTTTTCGATTATTTATTTTTCTAAAAACAAAATTAATCAATAAATCGCCTATCAACACACGAAACAAATTCATGGACAATATATGCATATATTTTGAAGATAAATATGATGGAATGTTTTTTAATGTCCCGGTTTGTTTACACTATATAGTTATATTGATTATTGACTTTATTTTATTTTTTTTCGAATAGATTAATGAGGATTTAATTGCTATTTCGAAAAAAATAAACGAACATTATCGTTTTCCGTCCATTCTTAAACAAAATAATGATTATTTTTTAACATATTGCAACAAAATCATCAAAATGGAATCTTTTAAAAAATGTTTAATATTATTGTTGAAATTGTCACTAATTCTCAATCTAAAAATTCCAATCCCCAATGCTAACATCATATCTTTTTTAAATTTGGTAATTTTTAATATCAAAAAAACAATGATGACCCAAAAAATAGCCACATTTTGTGATTCAATTGGCTTAGATCGAAAAAAATTACTGAATGAATCATACCCAGAATTAATTTTCACTGCAAAATCATTAAAATTGTAATATAATAATTTATTTAAAATATTTTTAATTAATAAAATATAAATACAAAAGAAAATTTCGGAAATGAAAAGATTTGAATTTTTTTTTAACCATAAAAAGTTAACCGTTTGGCATACACCAGAAAAATTACCCACTAAGTTTTGGCTTTCTGTTATTATTCGAATTTTTGTTTCGAACAAAAAACCCCGATAAAATCATCAATAGAAAAACAACAACAAAAAAAAGATCCAGAAACAAAAACTATAATTCCATCCAATATCATAATCAATAACATAATTAATCAACGACAAAAATTTGTTTTTTTTTCATAAAAAATAATTGAAAAATAATCACAATTGGAAACAAAACAAAAAAACATTTAAAATTAATGACCAAGATTGTTTTCACAACTCCAAAATATAATTGACTATTTTGAAGGATTAAATACATCCACATATCGTTTTCGACGTAAATCAGTACGAAAGGCATTATTTGTTGATCCAGTCGTTGACGATGCGGGCGGTAATGATGCAGCTCCAAATGGATTAACACCATTCATCATCATCATTGGCGGTATATCATTGCTATTTTTATTTGTATTCGATTGCTGTAACGATGGTAATGTAGATGAATGTGGAAAATTATTCATTGATGTTGGCGATGTTATTGCAGAATTTGGTTCACTTTGACCACCACTTGTATTACCACCAGGAATTGGAATTTTTGGAGGAGGAGGTAGCCCACCAGTTCCCATACCACCTTGATCATTTGCCGATTTATCAATCCATCTTTTACTAACTGGGTCAAAAATTATCTGCGGATCTTTATCATCCGGCAATATCATTTGGTTTTTAGCTAATTAAAAGAAAAAAAAATTCATCAGATTTTTGAAATAAATATTTTATAAACAGCTTACGTTTTAATCGTCCTAAAATAGCACCAAGCAAACCACCATTATTCGATTTACTTGGAGATGTTTTGGCCGATTCTCCACCATTATTGTTATTATTATTATTATTGCTATTTATCTCTGGTTTTTTCATTGTTTCATTTACATTATTATTCACAGAAGGCGGTATCGTATTAGCATTTTGTAGAAATTCATTATTTTTATGATCAACAAGACCATTTGATGAAGTTTGATCATTCAATGTTGATTCATTAGTGTTAAAATATGGATCATATGTTGGTATCGATGTAACATGTCCATTGGTCGAAATAAAATCGAATGGTGCTGTTGTATCATTCGATGATGTTGGTGGTGGTTGAAAAAAATTTGAATATGAATTATTAGAACCAATATTTTCAGTATTTTCTGTATGATGATTATCTGATTTTTGTCCAGTCAAATCCTCATTGTTTTGAAACGAAGAAGGCAACGCTGATTGCATCGGTTTCATATTAAAATTATCATTTGGTGATGATGGTGGCGATGATGAATCCAATGAATCGAAACTTTTTTGCTGATGAATAGTTGTTGTAGATTCGGTAGCTGAAGGCATATGGTTCGTTTGTGGTATTTCCATAATAGGATTCAATGTACGTGGAAATGTATGATTGGCTATCGTCGGTAAACTACGTCTAGCTCCTTGTTGCATGAATCCTTGTGGCGGAAGGGATTTTGCCGGTTTGATTGGTAATGAATCTAATGAAGATAAATGATAATTTAATTCAGAATTTTGATGATTAATATTATTCTGTTGCATACTTTGATTATCAGTAATCATATTGTTTTGATTTACTGTTACTGGTTCAATCGACGATACATTTAAAGATTTATCCTGCACCGGTGTATGATTAGTAGACAATGTAGACATCATCATTGTTGAATGACGTCTATCATCAATATTTTGTTGTGGAGATTGACGCTGATTATGTTGTTTGTAATTATCTTGTTGATTTGATGATAACGAAGTCGATATTGATTGATTGTGTGGCTCGGGTTTTGAAAAAGATGATTCGGATGTATCCAATTCGACATCGATTTCTTCATCTTCAATATCTTCAACAACATCGGTACGATCTTCATCTTCTTCGCATGTTACATCAGCATCATCGGCTTCAACATCATCATCATTATGTTGTTGATCATCATTTTTGTCATCATTTTTCGGCACTTCTTTTTGTTCAACAGCAAATAATGGCGAATCAAATAGTTGCAATTCTTTATCCATTCGAGTGAAAATTTTCGAGAACTGATATGCCCAAATATTTTTCAATAATTTCGAATCTAATTGTTCATCTTCACTATTCATAATTGAATCTGGTAGTAGCCATTTTGAATATTTTGATTTTTTATCGATCAACATTTTCCATTCAAATTTAGGATCTTTAAGTTTATCGGCAATTTTCGTCAAATAACGTAATGCATTTCGTGTAAAACCAAAATCAAATAATTCAAAAGCAAATTCCAATTTTCTTAACATTAGTTTTGGATTTAATCGTTCACCACGGAAACGAGCAAATTCAAGACATTCGTTGACAAGTAAACAATCAAATCGATCATTATTAAATAATTCATCAGGTAGAACATAATTAAAATCATCTTTTAATAACGCAATCATTAGATCAATTAAATTACGATAAGATTTATCAGCGATTTCAACCTTATCGAATTTAATATCATTAGCCAATAATATGATAAATGATTCTAATCTATCAATCTTGGCACTTGCTGTTGTTCCAGAACCCGATGATGGAATCATACCACCATTTTCTAATGTAACCGAATTTAGAATATTTGACGCAATTTGTAAAAGATGAGTATAGAATACATAGACTGGATAGAAAAAAAAATAACAAAAATGATATAAAAAGGAATAAATATTATTAAAATAAAACATACGTGGATCATCTGTTGACAAAGTACTGGTAATAAATTTCTTAATTGTTGAAATCATTAAATTATTATCAATAACTTGGCCAAGATTTGTGCTTGCTGTTGTATTCAATGATGAAGATAGAAATGAAAATAGATATGAAAGAGCCATTGCATGATCAAAAAGACCATTATTCTGAGCAAATGTAATCGCTACACGACGTTGACCACGCATCAATAATTGTCGAAGATGTGATAATAAATCACGATAATAGTCTTTGGTCACTACTTCACTACCGCCTGATTGTGATAATTTTTCCGAATCATCACCATTGTTTGGTTGTACAAGCTCATATAATAATTCTAAATATGATAACACAATGAATATTAATATTCCATTAAAAAAAACAGAAAAACAAATAATCTTACCCGAAAGATCTAATCCAGATAATGTTCCATTTTGTCTGAACAACATTGTTATAAGTTTTAATATTAATTTCAATTCATAATTCATTGTTGTATCATTCAATTGTTTCACACGAATCCAATCTAATGATGATTGTGAATCTTCGAATGGTAATAATGTTAAATTTGGATCATCATTATTTGTATAAAGTAATGATTGTAGATATAGATTAGGATAACATTGTTCAATAAAAACTTCCTGTAATCCATAAAGACCAACATTTGAATTTGCTTCGACAACAATTAATTGATTATCATGTTGCGAAAATGAACAAGGCGTATGAAATTGATTATATTTTAATGGTGCAATCTTTTTCTGATTCTGTATCTGTTGTTGATGTTTATGAAATGCAACAAGCCTTTGATAATATTCACGATAATATTGTGAATAATATTGGCTAACATATTCATTCGGATTGGTTATTCCAGCAGACGCAGCAGCAGCAGCCATCGATGTAAATGGTTGGTGTTGCTGTGGATGATGTGATGGTGATAAAATTTGATTTGTCATTGCAGGTATAAATGATGATTGCGATTGTATTGGATTTGTTACCGGCCATTGAACTGCTGATGTTAATGGGCCAGCATTAATATTATGATGATTAGATGATGTTGGTGAAACTAACATTCCAACATTTTGATTTGGGTGCTGTTGTTGTTGTTGATAATTAAATCCAAATGCAGCAGCCGCAGCAGCAGATGCTGATATTTGATAATGATAGCTAAGATTTGGTGGTAAACTTGTCGGTTGCTGTGAGGTTGAATGTTGATAATTTGTTTGCCCATGTAATGACCATGATGCAGGTTCATTATTAGAATTAATCGGATAGTTTTGATATCCTTGATGTTGCTGTTGATTTTGATGTAATGATTGTGGATATTGTCCAGAAAATTGATATGAATTTTGTACTGTTGGCGGAATGTTTGTTGTTAATGAACTAGGACCAGCACTTGATGCTTGTGGATAAAAACCACTATAAATACTACCAAGATTTACCGAATCAACACTTGGTGGTCTTGATGGTTGTTGAGACATTTGATGATTAGTTTGATACGCATGATGCGATTGTTGTTGATGTTGTTGTTGTTGTTGTTGATATTGATGAGAATTCGAGTCCATCAAGACGAAAAAGACTTTCTACACAGCCAAAAAAAAGAAATATCAATAAAAATTACAACAATATTATAATTCAATTTACCGATTTGAGATTGGGAAAAAAATGCAGAATAAATTAAACAATGAGAATTGAATCTATTTACATAAAACAAAACAAAAACTTTATTAAAGAAAATAAACAAAACATTAGTAAAAAAAACTCACATGAAAGACAAGATTTTTTATTTTCAGTTTTGTAAATAGTAATAAAAACGATTGTAATAATTAAAAAAAAAGAATTATTTAATCGATGATGATATTTTTTCCCCGTCTAAAGATTTGTGTGGACATGAATTTTTTTTAATCTTTTTTTTAGCCAAAAGAGAAAGGACTTTGATGAAGAAACAAAAAAAATAATCATCAGGTTAGATGACGTGTTGGCAAACATACAAAACAGACAAACAGCTCGATTAATTACGATGACGACGACGACGGCGACGATAAAAGCTTTCAAACATTTCGAAACGCTAGACGCACACAAATAAACACAACAGTATAACGATATTCGGATAAAAAAAAACAAGTATCGATTGTATCGATATTTTTTGTTTGAAATTTTCTCACAAAAAAAATTCATAGCGAAAATTCATGCGCGTTTTGAATGTTTTTCAATTTCCTTCTTGTTTTGTTCCAGAATCAGAAAAGCTTATTACGAACAAATTGGAACAATTTAGATGGAATTGGTACGATCATCAGCTGGTATACCACATTAAAATATATAGAAATCGACCAGATTTATATATATATAGTCATCGAAAATTGAATCATCGTTCGTTATGTTTTTCCCGAATACATTCTTCCCGGTTCACCAAAAAAGAAAAAAAAATCCGTTTTTTTCACTTTTGCTTAATACGTAGTTGTTTTTAGGCAAACAAAAATAATGATCCAAAATCATGGATCTTGACTTATATTCGCACTGTATTCGCATCATGAAAAGTAAATTTGATTCGACTCGAAACATTATTTTTCTGTCAATTTTTCTTCTTCATTTCAATGCAAATATAATTTTCTTTTTGCATCTTGTTTGCTCTATGCGCTTCATCGATTAGCTTTATGTTTCTTTTCTTTTTCTTTTTTGGAAGTCAAGTTCAATTGGAGGTTTTGTTATAAAATCATCATCATCATCTTCATCAACAACAACCTCATCATAAATCGATGCGACCAACAAAATAATTTATTTTCGAATATTATTGAATTTATTATCGAAGATATTTATCGCAAAATTGTTTAAGAGAAAAAAAAATTTCAGTAAGTTTTTTATTTTGGCGTTAAATGGCTGTTTGTAATGGAATAGGATGACTTCCGATAAAGGTGAAACAAAAGTCGGAAATTTTTTTTCATTTTTGAATTTCTTAATTTTTTTTCTGGCTTTCAATTATCATTGATTAGTGAATTCAATCAAAGATCAATCTTATTCAACAACAATGTCGGCTGATGTTCCACCACCACCATATTCATCATTGTATCCACCAACATCACCTTATGGACCAATACCGATGACCTCTGCTACTGGTGCAATGCCAACATTTGCACCATTTTATCATCAGAATGGTAGCATTGGCGCATCTGGTCATCATCATCCTCCTCCACCAACGCAACCACCACAAATGATGACACCATTAATGGCAACTCAGCCATCAACAATTGGTCCTCATCATCAAATGTATGGTGCTATTGGTCCAAATCATTACATTCCAGCAGCAGCAACTGCAACACAACCATACGGCCTATATCAAACGGCATTAATACCAACAGCATATGGACCAATGATTGCGCCAATACAATTTCCACCAATGACAAATTCAGCTGCTGCTGCTGCTGCTGCAGCAGCTGCCGCAATGATGATACCAACAACAACAAACACAACAGCCGGAACAACAGATTCATATTATATTGATCCACGAATACAATATCATCCTTCTCGTGCATTCGAAATTGAAATGGCTCGACAAACTATTCCGGTATGTATTTATTGTTAAAAAATTTTTGATTATCATTCAAATTTCCCAATCTATAGATTCCACCACCATTTGGACATATTCCAACTATACCACCATCAGGAAATATGGCATTAATGTATGGTGGTGGTGGTATGCCAAATGGAAATGGTACAATGTTGATATCGAAACCATTGAAAAAACCATTCTATTGATCGATCCAAAAATATCATCACCACCAGTCGAATCGAATGGTGATTAAATAATCAATGTGCAATAACTTTTTATTCTTGAATTATCTTTTAAACATCATTCACGATTATCATCATTCTGAATAATGGATGACATTATTATTTTCTTGTTAGATTTATTTAAAATTTAACAACATCATCATTTTTTTTTGGATGCGCACACATCTTAATTATTATTTATTTATTTATTTATTGTCGATTTTATTCTCTTCATCTCACTTTTGTCGATCAATCTTTTCCAAAAATTATAACTTCCAGTTCTTTATTTTTTATATCGATCAAATTGTATTTCTATCTTCTTTTTTTTTTTGTTGTTGTTGTTTACATTTTGATCGATTTAAAATTACCAATTACAAAGATACATTTGCAAAAAAAAGTTACAGTTCATTAATCTATTGGACCATACATCCAACAAGAAAAACAAAAACAAAAAACAAAATCCACGAATATTATGTGATGTATAAGAAAAAAAATTCTAGTTAAGATTGTTGACACACACACACAAATATTTTTTTCTTCTTTTAAAGTAAATATTCTATTTCCTTAAATTATACAGATTTGATGCAATAAATAAAAAATTTTACAGAGAAAATTTTAAAAATTTAAATTTTTTTGATCACATTCTTTATGAATATTCCATGTGATTTGTTTTGATTTTCATTTTTGTTTTCATGTGACACGAATTCGAAAAAAGATGGGTAAACGCAAAAAACAAAAACAAATTGAAGATAATGAAATTGATGATTCAATTGAACAATGTGATAATGATGATAAGATTGATGATGATAGTGATGATGATCTATTTTCGAAATCCGATGATCTGCCATCACTTAAAAATGATGTAGCAATTGATCCTACATTGATTTCGGATGCAGAATTACATCATTTAATTCCAAAACTAAGAAGAATTAATGATAATGATAAAGAATTATTACGACAACATAATTTATCTGTTCAAAATGGTCGATTTACTAGTTCGGAAAATAAAATTCTTAGCAAAAATTGGCAACGATATTTAGACGATTATAATGTGCCAAATAAATCTCTATTGCTTGGACATTTTCAATATGAACGTTCAAATAATGATTCACAAAAGATTAAAAAATTGTATCGAAAATTTGCTAATGAAACACAATTATGGTTAAGATTGGCCAAAAATCTACCTAATCGTACAATATTTCAAATATATTGTCGTGCACGTTTTCTTTTATCAAATTTGAAAAAGGCCAAAGATTTTACCGATGAAGATCGTCAAATCATATTGAAACTATATCGAAAATATGGTGATCATTTTACAACTTTTTGTGAAGAATATGGTTATAATCCTAAATGTGCTAGAGAAATTCTTCGTCATACAATCAAATCGAATGGTGTGAAACTTAATCATGGTGAATGGAGTGAAAAAGAGGTGAAAAAATTGAAAAAAATTGTTAGTCGTTTAATGAAAAAATTAGCACTTCAATCGTATGATGGTATTCCATGGAGTCATGTGTCAAAAAAACTTCATCGTTCCGATGTTCAATGTCGACAAAAATTTTTTAGCAAATCAACATTTTGTCAAATGATTACACATCCACCAATTGATGATTGGAATGAAAAATTGGATATTGCTAAATTCATTGCATTATTGAAACATTTAAATTTTGATGATTTTAATATGATCGATTGGGATTATATAAAGGAAAAATTTTCCAGTATTTATTTCAATATTCTTTTACGTAAATGGCGTGAAATACGTGTTCGTATTCCTGATCATCAACATTTATCTTTATCCGAAATATTAGATCATCTATATAAAACACGTGTATTAAAACATTTTGGTCATGATCAAGAAAAAATGAAAGAAATTGAAGATTTCATCAATACAACATGAATGTAAAATTTTTGAAAAAATAAAAATTCGAATACACGCTAAACGCTATTTTCACCTGAATAGGCTATCTGGATAAATTTTGCTGTGACATGCTTTGAATTTTTATTTTTGTTTAGATAAATAAAAAAAAAATTTATTTTTTAAAATTCTCGATGTTTAATTTAAATAATTCGATAATATTTCAGGAATTCATACGATCAAGACAGATCATTAGCCAACCAAAACAATTACTTCGATCTGTCCGATCAGCATTGATTCGTTCAACCAACGTTGATCAATCGAATGAACATGATGATGAAAATGAAAAAATACTTGATGAAGAATCTGATTACAATTATCTTGGTATAAATCTTCCAGAAGATTATTCCACATTACATGGTGATTATGTTCGTGATGATCATTCAAAATATCGTGAACAAATTATAAAAAAATATAAACCATTATTACAACCTAAACAAAAACATGTGATAGATGTAAGAAAAAAATTTGGCCTTTTAAATGTTCGTTTTGATTCGGAAAACAATCCACAATTTCACGGTGAATTTGAAAAAACTAATGATTTAATATTCAAAACTATGGACGATGTTATCAAACATATTGGTTCGAATAATGTTGAATTTAAACCAGAACCAATAAAAAATCCTAGTCAAAATATGAAAATAGATTTTGTTTCAGTTGAAAAGGATGACAGAACGATACGAAAATCAACAAAAAATGATGATCGAATTCAATTCCGTTTTGCAAAACAATTATCATCTGAATTAGGAAAAGATTCCGAAGAAATTGATCAAAACAATGAACAACAAGATGATTGGATTACATATGAACGAACAAAACGTGAATTATCGAATACAAAAAAAGAAAAACCAGAACCATCGGATTCGGAAAAAATTATGGCAGTAAAATTTGAACCAACCAACAAAGAAGAAGGTATCATCATGAAACCGAACATAATTTCTGGTTATGAATATCTAAAACAAATTCGTACCGGTAAACGAGAACCAAAATTGGTAAAAGAATTTGATGAAATGTATCGATTAATTCCAAAAGAAAAACTTGATACAAAAGGTTATCGAATATTAAGCAATCAGGTACCAGATTTTTCACGATTAACTAATGATGAAATATTGAAAATGTTATGGGCACAAATTTTATTCAACGATGAAGATATTGTTGCATTAAATAAACCATATGGTATTGCTATACATGGTGCATTTGGTTCAACTAATACAACTTTAAGTCGAATGAATTCTAAATATCATCAAAGTGTAAATCTTAATTATTTTCTACCTAAATTAGCTGAACGTTTTGAATGTACAAAATTATATACTGTACATCGTTTAGATCGTGATACAACCGGTGTTTTATTGTTAGCTAAAACACAGGAAAAAGCTCAACAATTGAATCGATTATTTAAGGAACAAAAAATAGTAAAAAAATATCTTTGTATAACAAAAAATAAACCCGATAAATCGGAAGGAATTATCGATATTCCTATTGAATTAGGTTATATTAAATTATCAACACCAAGTGGTGGTAAAAAACGTGAACGAATGATATTATGTCCAGAACCAGTACAAGATATCCGATTACAACGTAATTGGCGTACAGCACGTAAAGCTATTACACATTATAAAATTAAATCTGATAATGGAAATGCAGCATTAATCGAGGTAATTAATAGTGATTTGGTTTGGTTTCTTTGAATTTTTTTCTCATTTTATTTTCCAAAAAAAAATGAATTAGGTTACACCAGAAACTGGTGTTAGACATCAAATTCGTGTACATCTTGGTTTTGGTTTACGTTGTCCTATACTTGGTGATCATAAATATTCAAATCTAGATAGTTTATCACCACAACGTTTACCATCCGATATATTGATGGCATTAAAAATTCGACAATCAAAATCACGTACAATACCTATGCATTTACATTCATCATTTATAATGATACCTGAATTAGGTAAAAATGGTCAAAATATTTTTATACGTTCACCATTACCATATCATTTTAGACAAAATATGCGTTCATTAAAATTACGATTAGATTAAGTAGAATTCCTTTTTGTCCTTTAAATATTTGAAATAAAATAACTCTTTTGTTCCGAATCAAGATAAACATCTAAAAATCTAAATTTCATTAACCTTGTCCTGGGCAAAACTACAAATCTTCTAAAAGAAAAGAAGAAAAGATTATCCAATTACGGCTACGTTCAACAACAGAAAAAAAATTTCTTTTGTCATTTTCATCAACAACACTGTTACCAGTCTAAATAAAGAATTTTTTCTTTTTCACATTGGGTGTGGAGATGCCAGATCATCATCGTAGGAGGATAATTTCTCGAATCTCGAATATTCACAAACATTTTGAAGAAGAATTGAATCTGGGCTATAGGTGAATATCAAGAGCAACACATCATCATCATCATCATTTCTAAAACACCAGATTTTCTTCGGTGTTTGTGTGTGTGTTTATATTAACTTTATGGAAAATTTTTGAATAAAAGCCAATCTAGATTTATAAAATGAATTTTTCTGCATATCTCTCTCTCTCTTCTCATGAATGAAATGTGTGAATTTTTTTTCTTCTTCTTCTTGAAAACGGAGAAAAAACTGGGGGAAAAAAATGTCACTATTGTTCAGTCGATTTAATATTAATTTAGCTGATTAAAATAAAAAAATTACAAACAGAAATCCGATGTGTTTTTTACTGCCATATGGTTAATTCAACAATAGAAAAGAAACAAAAAAAAACTTATCATTCAGGCAAACAAAACTTCTCTGTGTGGATGTATTTCATCAAAGAAATTCTTTTTCTTCATTTTAATTCTTTGAATGTTTTTTTTTTGCTGCAAACAATGATCATGATGTGTTTAATCAGACTATTTTAGGTCAATTTTGAACATCATCAAGCAAGCAAACAGTGGTGGTGGTGGTGGTAGAAGCATTCTTCTTTTTGGCATATTCTGTTTTTTCTTTGAAATCCGAAAGAATTTTTTCTATTATTAGAATCATCATCGAACATTAATGAAGAATTTCGAAGAAAAAAAAATCAAGGCAATGAATATATAACCGAACGCCTACACTTTATTTTTTTTCCTGTTTAAACATTTCATAGCGCCAAATATTCATTATGTGCCACGCCAAGTAATGATAACTGTTGTTGCTTTTTTTCATTGATGAAGGCCTTTTTTTTCTTTTCAAAAGAATTTTTCCTAAAATTTTATTATTTTTTTTTCGTTGTTGCAAACATTTGACGAAAATTCTTGATCAACATTTAACACTGCCACAGTGTCTGTTTGTCTGCCTATCGTTAATGTTTGTTTGATTTGTGCTTGGGTGTTTAGTGATATTCGTGAGGTGTTTTTTTGATCGAAGAATTTTTTGCTTGTTGTTTGTTTTCCATTCATTTCCAGGTAAATTTTTTTTTCGTTGAAAAACTTTGATTTCTGTGATTTTCATATCGATATCTTTACTTTCTTATTCAAGTGTTTTTGTTGTTTTTATTCGAATTATCATCATCTAAACAAAATCAAAAGAAAAAATGGTAAATTCAATTTGATTGAATTGATTTTTTTTTTACTTTAACTAAATTTGTCTTTTTTTCTCCATACCAGGCTGATTTAAGACCACCAGAAGTTGAAAGTAAGTTTTTTTTCAATAAACAATTCTGTTCAAATCAAATGCCAAGAATTTCGCCTAGGATTGCATTGCTAATTACTATTTTTAGCTAAAAAAAAATATTAACATTAATTTTTTTCAAATTGTTTCGATCATTAGAGGCTCGTCTTCATTTTGATATCTATGATTTCGAAGGACAAGGAAAAGTTGATTATCATCATTTGGGTGACCTGTTGAGATCATTAGATCTTCGACCAACACAGGAAATAGTTGCAAAAAATGGCTGGGAAAAGAAAAAAGGTAATTTTCAATTATAAATTTGTTTATTATAATGATAATGATGCTTTAAAATCATTTTTTAAGGTCAAAAATACATGACATTTGAAGAATTTTTACCAATTTATAGCCAGGTAAAAAAAGATAAAGATTGTGGTGCATACGAAGATTTGGTTGAAGGTTTAAAAGTTTATGATAAAGCTGAAAATGGTACAATGATGGAAGCTGAATTGGCTCATGTTTTATTGTCATTGGGTGAAAAATTGGATGATTCGGAAGTAGAAGAAATTATTAAAACATGTGCTGGTGGTTGTGATGATGAAGGATTCATTAAATATGAAAGTATGTTGATTTTTTTCTCTCTCTCCCGATTGTTAATTGATAATTTTTCATTTTTCCTTACTTTATAGCGTTCATCAAAAATGTTATGGCAGGTCCGTTTCCAGAAGAAGCAGGAAAATCATAAATTATAATATTAATAACATTAATAATAACAATAATATCACAATATCCAAAAGACAGACACACCAACACCAAAATCAAAATCAAATCAAATCAAACTAAAAACAAAACAAAAGCACAATTTTAGAAACAATGATTGATTCAAAATAATAATAAATAATAATAACCAAAAAAAACTATTTGTAATCATTTGTAAACATCAATGTTTGTGCATTTTACAATAAAATCAACGAAAAAAAAACTTATAAATTATTTATTGAAAAAAAATTTGATTTTTTTTTTTGATGCTTTTTCTATTCAAACATAATAATGATTGTTTGAGTGGAAATAGTTTCGAATCCAAAGTTTTTTAGCAATTTTTTTTTTTGTTTTTTTCCGTTTTCCGTTTTTGGTTGAAATTATTGTTCGTGTAAAATTATTTGTTTCAAAAGAAAAAAAACATGACAAATAATTCCGCCAAACAAATTCATCGTGATCATTTTGATCAAGAATTAAAAATTCTATTGGAACAAAAAACTAAAAGTAATTTGTTCACTAAAGAACATCATGATGATTTGATTCGTGATTATATTGTAGCGAATAAAAAACCAATGAAATTACGAACTTTACATGAGAATCGCCTATTGAATACTTATGATATTATACGTTTGGATGGTACGAAACGTTTGATTAAACATGATAGCCAAGATCGTACAAGAATTTTTGTTCATTCAGCAGAATTATTTCCTATATTGGATAAAGCTCATCATGAATTGAATCATGCTGGTGTGAGAAAAATATTTGATCATCTTCGTACGAAATATTTAAATATAACAATGGAATCGATAACATTGTATAATCGAACTTGTGATTTTTGTAATACAAAAAAACAACTCAAGGTTGGTAACTGGTTGATTAATTCTTTTTTTTGTTTTAATGATAATATTTTCATTTTCAAAAAAAGGAAATGAATACAAAACAATTTTCCAAATGGATGATTAGAATTATCGATATGAATTCGATCAAAATCGATAATGATTATCGATATATTTTACAATATCAAGATATTCGTACAAAATTTTCAATTTTTAAACCATTAAAAATGAATACAGCTGAACAGATTGCTCGAAAACTTTGGAAAATTTTCGGTTGTTTTGGTGCACCACAAATTCTAGCCTACTATGATGGTCGACAAGAATTTGTAGAAAATGTTAAAGAAAAATTGAAAGAATTCAATGATGATCTAAAAATAATTACTGGTAAAAAAGAACCAATAACAAATATTGAATCAGAAAATGAAATCAAAAAATTATTGATCTCTTTATGCAAAAATCAAAAAACCGATTCCTGGTCGAAAGTTATACCGGAATTACAATTCCTAATGAACACTACTGTTGATGATATTGATGGTTCTATGACACCATTCGAACATTTTTTTGGATATGAACCGAATTTTGGTTTAGAATTTACATTACCAGAAAATTTTAAACCAGAAGATTTAGTGGAAGAAAAATTGGAAAAATTTTGTCAAAAATATTTAAATCAATCGAAATCAAACAAAACAACAGCAAC
Source organism: Dermatophagoides pteronyssinus (assembly GCF_027571235.1). Classification (NCBI taxonomy): domain Eukaryota; kingdom Metazoa; phylum Arthropoda; class Arachnida; order Sarcoptiformes; family Pyroglyphidae; genus Dermatophagoides; species Dermatophagoides pteronyssinus. The sequence continues at coordinate 158,083 of NW_027461570.1, forward strand.
AACACTTAACGATTCAGCAATATTATCGGATAGTTCATCGGCTAGAAGCACTAGCAGCTACGATAGCTATAAAGAAAGTGACAATGATTCAGACGATGATGATAAAAGTGCAAATGAGAATGATGATGATCGTCAACAAACAATTCCAAAAACAACAACAACAACAACAACAACAATATCTTCTGTTTTTTGTACTTGTAAAACTGGTTGTCAAACAAAAAAATGTAAATGTTTCGTTTCGAATACATTATGTAATCAGTTTTGTCATCAATATCGAACATGTTTGAATTTGGTTAAAAAAGATGGATAAAATGAATAAAAATTCTTATCGTTTTAAAACGATAAGAATTTTTACTTTTTTTTCATTTTTAATTTTAATTTTTTTTTTTGAATTATAATCATCAATAAAATATAAAAAGTTTTTGTTTTTGGTTCTGTGTTTATATTGAAACTTTGAGTTTTTTTTTCTCTCTCACTCTATTCAATTTTTATTTTTGTTCATCTCAGCTAATCAGGATGAATTTTTTTTTTTTTGTTTTAATTCAAGTTAAGAATTATTTAGAGTATATTTTTTTCTACTTTCTTCAATAGAAATCACCTGAATCTTCAAAGAATTGATCAATTAATTGACGAAATTCTTCGGTATGTGTTTGATGTACATTATGTGATGCATTTGGAAAACGTCTCAATGTACAATTAGCAATACGTTCTTGACAATATAATGGTTGATCCATTGGAATTAATGGATCTTTATCACCATGTATAATCAATACTGGACAACGTATACGACCAAGACCATTCATAAGATCATTATGTATAGCAAATTTTAAATCTTTTAATTCAGGTTTTGCAGCATGTACGGCCATAATTGTTGCATGTATATCACGACACCAATTACAATGATTATCCCATAATTGTTGTAATAATTCTGGTCCATAAACATCTTCATAATGTTGACGCATTGTTTTATCCCAAGTTTCGATTTTTTGTGTTTTCAAAAATGGTAATATATTTTTACTATCACCATAAACATAGATACCACTTGCAGCAACTGATTGAATTTTTGATGGCTGTAATATTGCCAATAATATAGCAACTTTTGCACCATCCGACCAACCAAGCACTGAATAGCTATGATAATTTAAATGATCCATTAATTGCATACAACATTTTACATCCGTATCATAAACATCAATGCCATATGGTCGTTTTGGTGGACGTGATTTACCCCAACCAGGTAATTCAACAGCAATAAATGTATAACGATTAAAATCGAATGCTGTTTTTCCGGTTAATTGTTTATAGAAATCGGATTTTGCCGTTCCTGTTGTTTGTTTTTTTGGTGAGGGGGAGAGGGGAGAGGAAGGAGTTAGTGATGGACGAATTTTTGAAAAAAAATAAGATAAAAAAACATACCTAAAGCACCCGGAATAAGCAATACAATCATCGGTCCATTACCAAATTTTTGCCAATGAATTGGAAATCCATTCAATTCTACCGATCCTTCATCTTCGGGAATAAGATCGGGTTTTTTACCATTTGTTGTTAAATCATTCATTACGAAAGATTTGATTGTAAATGAATGTTTGTAAGTAAAAAAAATGATTATTGAAAAACTGTTGAAATAAAATTTTTGTTTTTTTGTTTTTCTTGGTAACCCAAATCAAATATTGCCAATTTGAAACGATACACACACAGTGGTGATGAACGAAAAAAAAAGAGAAAGAAAAAAAAAGAGAGAAAAATTTCAGGCCAAAAAAAACAACAAAAAATTACACAAGATGCGGACAAGATAAAAAAAAAGATGTTGAATGTTTTTGTTGGATGAAGAGAACTTGAAAAGTGTGAGAGAAAATTGCCAAAAATAACCAGTTAATTTTTTGTTTTTGTTTTTACCTTGGATAAAAAATAAGGAACTGGTCATGGTTGCTAACAAACAGAAAAATTATCATGATTTTCCAGTGCAAAAAATCAGGCCAAACAGGATTTTTCTGTATCCATTTCTTTCATGATTAACTAACCAATTTCCAAAAAATTTGATTTTATTGATTTCCAAAACCCAAAACGAAATGAAATGAAATGAATATAAAAAGACAACCTGTAAATCTGTAATAAGAATTTAATAAGAAAAAAATCTTTCAATATCAAAAAAGGCTTATATCATTTTTAAAAGTAAAAAACGACCAGTTAAACTTGTTTTTTTCCATATGATTATCATCATTATCTATCAATATCAATAATTATCTTGTTTTTGTTTTTGTTTTGGTAGTGAAACTTGAAATTTTAAAATTTTTGTTTTTTTTTCGAAAAAAAACTTAATTGATTTTATTCTCTTTCTATTTGAAACCAAAAACGATAAAAAAAATCCAAAATTCAATGGTGCGTTTCATTTTGATTCAAAAAAAAAAAAAATTATCCAAAATGATTAATCAATATCGATTCACAGGTGCAATTATTGTTATGTCTAATTGCTGGTTATTTCCGTAAGAAAAACAATAACTTTTTTAAAATAAAAATTGTTGTTGTTTTTCAATTGATTATAACTCTTTTTATAATTGAAAAATTATTGCTTAACCGCCAAAAATTTTTTTTTCTTTTCTTAATTGACTTTTCTCACCACCAATTCATTCAGTTTTTTTTTTTGTTTTGGTTAATGTTTCGCTTGGTTAATGAAAAAAACAAAATAAAATTAATTATATATTGATTAAAGTTTTTTAAAAAAAAATCATAAATCAAATATGATTGATTACTAATATTATGTAATCACATCATATGTCATTGCATTTAAGTGCATAATAATAATGGATAATAGAATTTTCAGTTTAGAAAAAAAGGTTCAACACAGGTTTTTAGTTTTTTTTTCAGTGAAAATTAGTTATTAATGAAATTATCAACTTTTTTTTTGTTTGGTTATTATCATCATCATTTTTAAGGATTTTTGATGCTGTGTTTTGACTGAAAAATAAAATCCAACAAAACAAAACAATTAAGGCCAAGATGATGATGATGAAAGTAGTGTGAAAAATATATCTCATCAAGAATAGAAAGTTATTTTTTTCTTTCTTTCTGACCACCATTCGTATATATCTTTAAAAATTCTAAATTAGATTTCTTTTTTTTCATGTTTTTCTTGTTTTGTTGTTTTTGGTTGCTTGTGAGACAGGTTAATTACGATGTTTGTTTCGAAAATAAAGATGATGATGATGATGACCTATTTCCAAATATAGAAAGAAAAAAGATATAAAATTTGGATTATTCACCAACGTCAATTTCAAAAAAAAACAAACAAAAATCCAAACGGAAATAATCTTACCAGAATCATACGTAGAATATATTAATAATGAGAATTATAATCATTATTTTTTTGCACGTTTATAAAGTAATTCAATTGTTTGTTTTAATGTATCAACAGCAGTCAATAAATCATTAGCACGTATTGCATATAATGCACTTTCACATAATAATTCAGCACGTTTTGAATCCGATTCCGATAATGTTAATGATGATAATTCTTTTTCCAATTGTATTTGACGATCATCTTTTGGTTTAGATGCTGCTGCTGTTGCTGCTCGTGGTGCCGGTGTAGGAAATTGTGCAGATGATGATGAAGTTGGTTCATTAAGATTCAATAAATCTGCAGTTTCTACATTAGATTTAGCATTATTATTATTACCATCATTTAAACCGGAAAATCCAATGTTTGAAGATGGATAAGGCAATGTAGATGATGAACTAGCAGGTGGATAAGGACGATCCGAACCAGATGGATATGGACATGATGATGTTGATGATGATTCATGATGATCATCATTCGAAGTTCCACCAGCATTTGATCCATTACCGGCATCATCATCAACATTATCCGAAAATTTAGGCTGTGGATTTTCATCCTGTTCTTTTTTCTTTTTAAAACATTCAACAGCACGCCATTTACAGAATTTAATTCGTTTGATATTCTCTTCATCATCACGAACAAATACGGTATACATTTGAAAAATATTTGATGCCGTTAGATATAGTTTATAAGCAAGATCATATCTTTCCATTAATTCTTCATTTTCTTCAGCCTTTTCAACCAATTTATTACCATATTCTTCAATAAATTTTTGTGCATCTTTTTCATTCCAGAATAAATTATCACCAATACGTGATTTTTTTTCTTTTTCCAAACAGGACATAATTTCCAATAAAAATTTACGAAAATCATCCGTTGGTTTTGTTTGATTTTTTAATGCAGCTTCAACAACATAACATAATGTCCAATATGTTAATATTGGATTCTGTGCAAAACTATCACGAGCTAATTTCATAAATGGTAAATATTGTTTATAAATTGGTTTGGTTGTTGATTGTTTTAAAAATGTTTCCAATATTTGTTGATCCATTCTGTTTGAAATTGATTTAGAAATTTCTGGCAGAAGAAAAAAAAACAAAACAAAACAACAATGAAAATAATGATAAAATTTTTTGTATGTGTTGTTTGGTGTATAAAAGTACGACGAATTTTCAATGACAAATGTCAACGCCTTGAATTTCAAATATTCAATTCTTAACGTTTGTTAATCTGAATAAATTGAAACAAAACTTTAAAAGATTTATTTACCTTAACCTCTTTATGTTTTTTAAACTTTAAATTCTTTTTTTTTTTTTGTTGAAAAAAATGCTGATTAAGAATTTATTTAACTTTTAAAATCTAATTACAAAAAAAAAAAACATCTGTAACTCTTATCGAATAAAAATAAACAATTTTTTTTTTTATAATAAAACGTCTATTTCTACCCAAAATGTTTCCATGGATCTTTTTTTTCTAAATATACACATGTTGAAAAAGAATATTAAAAAAAAGGATATTTTTTTATGATTCATCCAAAATTGATTCAGACAATTTTTTCTCTTTGTTTTTTCAATCATTTTAAAATTTTATTCATTCAAGTTCATTGATTTATGAATAAAAAAATATGAAATTTTTTTCTACGCCGTTTCGTTACAATTGATTATTTTAAGTTTCCGGCAACAACGGTATTTTGATTTTTTTGATAGAAGGAAAGAATTGTTGATATCATTTCTCATAAAAACCGTGATCAGTAATTAAATTGTGAAAAATTTCATTTTATTTTGATTTCGGAAATCTATTTTCAGCCTTCCAGTATTCCTACCTTTATATATAAAAAGTGGAGAATAAAAAAATCATGATTTTAAAATCGACAGAATAAAATGAAATTTCATTGATAAAAACAAACAGTCGCGTAACAAACTCATCATTGGATGGTTTTATTTGTTTTCCCTCGGTAAATTCATTTTTAAATTTTTCAAAAATTTACTAAAAAAAATTGTTTTTCCAGAATCGAACCTTGACCCTTCAACAATGTCCTTACCCTTGACCAAAAAGAAAAGGTAAACATTTCGAATGAAATCGATAAAAATGAAAATTTTACATTTATGTAAAAAAATGTGATGATTTGTAACATAAAAGTAACATAGAAACTAAAAACTAAATTTTTCATTCGATTATCAATGCGAAAAAAAAGAGATCAATTTTTTTCCAATCCTTACCACCCAAAGTACCGATTATGAATGTACATTTTTTTTTGTTGTTAAACTAAAGAAAACCGTATCTGTTTATCATCATCATCATCATTAAATAACACGTCATATGAATTAATTACATCTATATTTGAAGAACGATAAAGAAAAAAACAATCATCATCATCAGTAGCATCCATAAACATAACCATAACCATAACAACAACAACAACATTGCCATTGAAAATTGTAATGAAAAAATTGAATGTTATAAATTGAATTTTTTCTTTTCAACCAACTGTGTATCAACAACGGTCTATAACATCAAAAAAAAGAAATGATTACACATGATTCAAATGTGTTTGAAAAGGAACCAAAAACGAAAAAAATGATAACAATAATCAACATTTGAATGTGTCTATGTGTGTTTGTTATTGTTAGTGATTATCATCAACAATTATCCTTTGGATTTGTCCTTTTGATTTTTGATTCAGATGTGAAACAAAAACAAAAAAAAAAACAGAATTGTGAATCAATCGATTTAATTGTTGTTTTTTTGTTGGTGAATTGAACTTTAAAATTTGTTTTTTTTTTTTGGAATATTTCAAACAAAAACAAACGAAAAAATAGAAATAATATTATTTGATCATATGTTTGATCGAAGTTCTTTTGTTGATGGTTCCATTGATGCTGAAATGACAAAATAATCTTTTTTTTTGCAAATAAATATGAGAACGCTCCTGCCACATATTATCAATCAAACAACCAACCAACCAACCAAACTAACCAACATCTACAATTTTGACCTTTAAAAAAAAAATTACCTTGCTCATTCTCTCACTTGTGTGTTATTCTATACTCAATATACCATTTTTTTTTTTGTTGCTGACAACAAGTTGTTTATTCTTTTGTTTTGTTTTGTTGTTGTTTTTTTTGTTCATTTGTACACGATTCTGGTGAAAAAAGAAGATTCCATTCAACAACGATAATAATAACAGGAAAAATTTCTGATAATTTTTTTTTTTTGTTTCTTGGCAAACATTCCGAAAATTTTTTTGTTTTATTTTGTTTTCGGTAATCTAAAAATATGATGATAACTCATTCAACAGATAATTCTGGTTAATTAGGATTTTGTTATTGAATTAGACGAAACAAATTTTCATCAAACTATATTTATTCATTGTTTAATTTATCAAATCAACGATTTTCAAATGTGAATCATTTAAAAAAGACTAATATTTTAATGCAAGTATGTTTTTTCTAAAAATTTGATAATTGATTTTCCCCCATTTATTAATTCATTTTTTCAATTTTCGATAAAGGTCTTTCAACAATAAACAAACAAACAATACAACGTGATAATTGAATATAATGTTTATCGAAACGACATTGATTGAAAAAACAAATCATTGTAACCAAAATAATAATAAATCATTACAATCAAATGATGAAATCAAAAAATAATAATAATTTTATTGTTTCCAAAATGTTTCCATGTGATGATTATGATAATAATAATAATAATACAAAACAGCTGAAAATTTTTTATAAAAATTTAGATCAAATTTCAATTGAAACAATAACATCATATTTACCAATCATGCGTGCAACTTGTTCATCATCATCATCAAAATCAATGAATTCGGGACAGAATGAACAGAATCTTAATCAGAATTCTGGTTATAATGATAATACTACCACTACTAATATATTCCGTTCGCCTTTTTCATCATTATTAACAATGGAAATTTTACGTTCATCATCATCAAATAATAATAATAATAATAATTACAGTAATAATAATAATAATAATGATACCACTACAACGACTTCAACATCGAGTACATATGTGACAGCTTCTTCTTCATTTATAAACAAAACAACAACCGCAACAACAACAGGAACATTTTCAACAGAATTATCCTTAAATGATAATCAACGGCAACAAGAATTTTTAACAATACCTCATCATTATCATCATCATCATCATCAGTCGAATATAAATTCATTAAATATATTAGATGTTTGGACATCAAGATTAAATCAATTATTTTTACCATCATTATCAATACCATCAATTTCAATATTTACAATTAAATCAATATTACCTAGTCATAATAATCAAGTGCAACAAAGAAAATCATCATCATCATCAATTAATCTAAATAGTAATAATAATAATGAAAATACTCGGTTATTAGTCAGACAGAATAATGATTCATTAAAAAATATTTCCTTATCAAATTCTGAACATTTTAATAATAATCAAAAGAATTATAAACAACAAAATTTTTTACAACAAAAAGCATCTACAATAACAACAACAAACACGAAGGCCAACGATAATTCAGCAACAACATTATCAACAACATCAAAATCGCTGCTGTATCCGAGCAATCAACAACAACAACAACAACAAAACAGTGATATATACAACAACAACAGTTACAACGACATTGGTGAAAAAATACATAAAAAATATTCAAACAAAATTGATGATCAACAGCAATCATCAACATTGGTGGTCAATGCTGCTGAAGAATATGACATTGATCAATCAGAACAACAACAACAACATCGATTCTATTTTGATGAAGTGATTAATGACGAAGAAGAACAAATTGAAGATTACGACGACGATTCATTTACATCTGAAAATTATCTTAGCATTTTTCATAGTCCACAATATAAACAATTAACACTGGCGGATAAACAACGTTTAGAAAGATTATTTAAAGAGATCGATGTCGATGGTAATGGTGTCATCGATTTTAATGATCTTTTACAAGCTTTGGAACAGAAAGGTATCCAAGCTACACATGAAAATGTTAAGGTAAAAAAAAATAAAGGAATTTTTCTTTTTTTTCTTCAATTATTTGCCAAATTTTAAATTGTTTTATGATGTTTTAATGTTTTTTTTTGTGTGTGTGTGTGTACGTGACAAACATTTTATTTTTAGCCTATTCCTTTCCTATGATTTTTTCGAGGATAATTATCAAATTTATTGTCTAAATGTGTTTTGTTTTGTTTTGTTTGTTTCTTCTTATTCAAATCTTATAGCATCTTATATTACGATCGGATATAAATCTTGATGGTGATATTGATTTTGCTGAATTTGTATCATATTGTTTGGAAAATGAAAAACAATTACATGTTATATTTAAAGATATTGATATTAATAGTGATGGAAAACTTGATGCTCATGAATTGGTTTTGGCATTTAAACGTGCTGGTATTACTGTTGATGAACAGGAAGCTGTACGATTGGTTCGCCGTATTAAAGCCGATTCATCTAATCCGAATAAATTTGAATTAAATTTTTCGGAATTTCGTGATTATCTTTTATTACATCCAACAGATTCTTTACATGATTTAATGCGATCATGGCGTTTCGGAACAGTTTGTGTTTTATAATTTTTTTTTCAAATTAATATCAGTTTTTTGGTTAATTTGTAATTTTTATTTTATATAGTTTGTCGATTTTGGCGAAGATGGTATTATGCCAGTAGATTTCAGCGAAACCGAAATCAAAACTGGTATGTGGTGGAGACATATGTTGGCTGGTGGTGTTGCCGGTGCTGTTTCACGAACATCTACAGCGCCTCTTGATCGTCTTAAAGTATTTCTACAGGTTTGTTACTTAAAGTTGTTTTTTTTCACACTCAAAAATTTGATGATTGTTGTTGTATAATAACATAGGTTCGCGGTGCTGAATTCAATGGACTGGGCGTTTGTCTCAAACATATGTTACAAGAAGGTGGTGTTTTATCATTATGGCGTGGTAATGGAATCAATGTTCTAAAAATTGCTCCTGAAACTGCCATGAAATTTATGGCTTTTGATCAGCTAAAACGTTTGATACATTCAGGTGATGCCGGTACGGAAATAACAATTATGGAAAGATTTCTAGCTGGTTCGATTGCTGGAGCTGTTTCACAAACTGCGATATATCCAATGGAAGTTTTAAAAACACGTTTTTGTTTACGACAAACAGGTCAATATAGAGGATTGTTTGATGCAGCACAAAAAATTTATTCAAATGGTGGCATTAAAAATTTCTATCGTGGTTATATTCCCAATCTAATTGGTATAATACCATATGCCGGTATTGATCTTACAATTTATGAGGTAAATAAAAAATTTACAAATTTTTCAAATAAAAAAAACTAAATAATCTTTCCTACATAGACATTGAAAAAAACGTATTTAAAAAGTCATTCATTAGAAGATGCACCTGTTTATGTTTGTCTAACCTGTGGTACTGTATCATCAACATTCGGTCAAATTGCAAGCTATCCATTAGCATTGATTCGTACAAGAATGCAATCCGAAACTGGACATCATCGTAGTTCAATGATTGATATGTTTCGTACAATAATGCGTAATGAAGGACCTCGAGGCCTATATCGAGGTATCACTGCCAACATAATGAAAGTTGCACCGGCTGTATCAATTAGTTATGTGGTCTATGAATATACAAGACGACCATTAGGAGCTATTATGAGTTGAAAAAGAATAAATTATTGGATATCTGAAGAAGAAGAAGAAAAAAAAATTCTTGTTGTTATCATCAATCAATCATTATCATCATCAACATTTTTATTTTAAAAAAAAATTTAAATCTTCATCATCATTCAAATGATTATATTTTTCTATATATACAAACACACACATCCATGGATGCATCCGCACACAAATATATCAATCGGATTGGTACAAACCCCTGTTTTTTCATTCAAGAAAAAAAAATTTGAATATTTTTTTTCCTTATTAATTAATTAATTGATTAATTAAATTTATTATTTTTTTCCTAAATTTGGAGATTTGAATCTGAACACAGATTATACACAGATATAGAATCCATTTTTTTTTTTTTTTTTTTTGTTGTATTTATTAAAAGAAAAAAAATTATTATTTTGATTTTTCAATACTTTCACTACTACTATTAGTTTAGGTTTTCACAATTAGGATTTCTGTTAGTTAGAATTACTTGTCTGTTGTATGTTATTATAGGAATTAGTCAATTAATAAATTAGGTAATAAAAAAATTCAATTCAATTAGACAAATGTGATTGTGATTTTTTGTGTTTTCTTAAATTAATTGACAAGATAAAACAAATGACATGTGTTCTTCTTATTTTGTCAATGTTGTTGTTGTCGTTGTTTTTCTTCTTCAATGTTGATAATTTATTTTGTAATTTTTTTTTTTGAAATCATTGTCTCAATCTTTTTTTTCCTTATTTGTTTGTTTGTTAATCATTTTTTGATTGATTGAAATAAAAATCTGTATTACACAGGGGGTGATGGTGGTGGTAATAAAATTCATTTGAATAAATTTTCCAAATGTTTTTTAAAATCTGACATTGATAATGATGATGTAGATTCTTCTTCTTCAATTTGTTGATTGTTTATTTCATCATTATTTGATTGCTGGTTTTCTTTGTTTGGTTTTTTCCAATTACCTGGTTGAATATAGGTAAATTTTGGTTCTGGTGGCGGCGGTGGTGGTGGTGTTGGCGCGATATTTGATGATAAAACTGATTTTGATAATTTATTATGAACAATAGATTCATTTGCTTTTGGTGTTTGTTTCGATTGACTATCACCATCTTTTAGTTCATAATTTTTCTCCAAAGATTGTTGATTGATTATTTGAAATCTTGGTGGAATTGATGATGATGATGATGATGATGACGATTGTTCAGATTGATCAATAGAATTTTGTTGTCGAAACGATATGGGAAGTACAGTTGAATTATCATTGTTGTTGTTTTTATTGTTATTGTCAAATTGTTGTTTAGATCGATCATCATTGTTTATTTTCGAAACATTTTCATTAACCGATTGCATTTCCAATTCAACAACACGTTTGTTGAATAGATTTTTCAATTTTTTCTCTTTCGATTCTTCTTTTCTATTTTGTTTTTTATTATTGTTACTGGCTGTTGATTGATTATTATTATTATTATTATTAGTGATAATTGTTGTTGGTATTTTTTCCTCATCAGTTAATGAATTAATTCGTAAATGTTTGATTGTTTCCAATGTATCATAACGATCTGAATTTGTTATTGTTGGAATAGTAATGGCCATATTGATAGCTGCTTTCAATCCAATATGTAATGATTGATGTAATGAATGATAAAAATGTATACTAAATTCACCAGCATTATGTATAATTTGTACTAATTGTGTACGAAATATAAACATTACAACCAATGAATATTGTTCTTTTTTCAATTGTTTTTGATCATTTTCCATTGTTGAATCATTAATCACATTAAATGATGATGATGATGATGATTTGGTCGTAGTGGTGGCCATGGCTGATTGTTGCCATGATTCACTAACCTGTATTATTCTCATTATTGTTCCTTTTACAGCACGTATACTTGGCCAATCAAGATATGAAATCGATCGACAATCAAATATTAATCTTTTTCTCATATTCATATTAGATTCTATTATCATTGAATCGGAAACTTTTCGACATACATCACGTACAAAACTATCGATATTTGCAATGGTCATTATTCGTTGATCAATACGAAAAATATTTATCGTTTTTAATGTTGATGATGGTATCGTTTTCAATATATTACATTCATTATCATCAGCATTATGATCTTCATCATGATGATGGTGATGATGATGAAGATCATTAAATTTTGAATAAAGAAAATCTCTTGGTACAAGTACAACCATATTTGTTGTGGTTATTAATGCTTTTTGAAGCGAAAATCGGAATGATTCAAAATTTTGATATCGTAAACAATAAACAATTAATGAAAGACCAAGTGAAAAATATAATGATTGTTCAATAGTCAACATTATAAATGATATAAATGTTAAAATCCATATTATAATATCAAAAATTGATGTTTTCCAAAAATTTTTAACATTAATAAATTCTTTGATCAATGCAACAAATGTATCAAATGTAACAATACTGGCTACAATACATTTTGGTATTTTTGCAAAATATTTTTCTGTTGTTAACCAAATGGCCAATATGACAGCACTTGCAATCAGACTAGAAATCTAAATAATTAGGTAAATAGAATATGACAAAAAAATATTATAAATCAATCAGTGAAAAAAAAACAAAACATTTACCTGTGTACAGGCACCAACATTACGCATACGATCACTACGTATTTTTGATGGACCACTTGGCAAACATTTAATAAATGATCCAATTAAATCGATAAAACCTTTGTATAATAATTCATTGTTCATATTATAGGTTTTCCAACCTAAACGATAAAATTTCATTTGTTTTGGATTTAATCGATGTTTTCGTTTAGTAAATTTTGGTTGATAAATTTCTTCAGTATCTTGAATAAGAAAATCTAATGCTAATGAATGCATATAGATTAAAAATAATAATGTTGCTGTAATCAATTCGAACCATATATGATACAAATAATGTTGAATTGGTGGCCATTTCAATTGTAAATGGTTGGACATATCGATTAGACTTTCATTACCAAAATTGATTCCATCGATTGTATAAATTTTATATTTCTTTACATCAACAAAATTTGCAACAATAATACCGATTGCGATCAATATAAATTCAATCGGTATACGACGAACAATTTGTCGTAACCAATTCAATCGATAATTGAATATATTATTCCAATAATAATGAAATAAACGAAATAATGTTAACAATGCTATACAACCGATCGATACAATCCAACTATTCCAATTAATATGTTTGGTTGTTAGATTTGTATAGAATTTATTTCGATATAGATCGGGCATAATCATCAATGATTTTCCATTGCCTAATGTACAATCTTTACTATAATAACCAGCCATTGAACAGATTTGCAATGTAATTAATAACAGGTATAGGCCAGCACGAAAACCACTTAAAATTTCATAAGGAATAAAACGAACCATCGATCCAATTCTTAATAGACCAGCCAATAAACAACAAATACCAATTGAAAATGTCACAACAATAATAACATTTTCGGCTGTATCATCAATATCTTTGATTCGTTCTAATATAATACCGATATAAATGGCTGATACTAATGAAAAAATTCCATAAGAAAAACGACGATTACCACCGATTAATGCATATAAAATCGATGCAATCACATTTGTATGTATCGTATGTGATAATGGATATTCAGCTATAATTGAATATGCAATGCCTGTTAATGAAAGAAAAACATTGGAATTATTTTTACATGAATTTTGTCACAGATAAAAAACAAAATCACACAAAACAAATTACATTGTGGAATCTGATAAAGACCGATATAGATTCCGGCCAAAATATCATTCAAAATGGTTGGAAAACAATATGGTAACCAGCCAAAAATGGGAAATAATTTGATTAAAAATGAACGAATTGATTTGAAACAATTTGAATGAGAATGGACAATATGATTATCATCATCATTATCAAAATCAATTGTTGAATTATCATTGATGGCAATTCGTTTGTCACCATTATTATCTTCTTTTTCACTATTAATCATTTTTTATTTTTTGTTGTTGGTGGAAATCAAACGATTGAATAAAAACAAATGAATGTTGATCAAAAACAATTTCTTTTCTACATTGTTTCTTTGTCATTATCATCATTATTATAATCTAGAATTTGAAAATTTGGCCAACATAAATCTGTCAAAAAAGGTTATTCCATTTGATTATAATTTATAATCTTTCAAAATCACTCACTTTTTTTGTTGATAAACATCTTACATTTCAACAAAAATTTTCACTTTTTTTTTGGCGGCATTTTTCGTTTTATTTGAAGATCATATTTTGATTTATTTATTAATGATAATGAAATATGATTTATAAACTAAAATATATTATGGCTGATAAAAAAATTTTCCGAATTCTTTTCCATTCGGGTTTTTTTCTATTTGTATTCAAATCCATTAGATGGCGTTGATTTCAAAGGAAATGGAATTGTTTTTGTTTTTGTTTTGTTTCGTTCGATTTTTTTTTTTTTTTTTTTTTGGTTTTAACATCGTCGTTTATGTTCAACACAAAAGATGGTAAAAATACAACTCATCACCAGAAAAGGGGATTTATATGTTTATATTTCAGTCAATTCGAAACAGATTATAATCCAAAGCTTTTTTTTCGTAACAACAACGTATTTATCCACGGATAAAATCTTGAAAATGAAAAACTTACTATTTGAATCATATATAGCGTGATATATAAAGAAAGTAAAGAAAATTTTGTTGTTGAAAATCTCCAATGAATGAAATACCCGAGCAAAAAAAAACTTTGGCTGTTTTTTTGTTTTTTGTTTCTCTGGATTGTTTTTCATCATCATTGCCAATCAAAATCATTTTTGGAAAATTCATTCAAAGCTAATTAATCTTGACGCAAATACATTCAACCTAAACTAACCAATCAACCAACCAAAAACAATAATTTCAGCAGACGAAAAGAAATGATTTCTCTCTCTCTCTCTCTCTCTCTCTCTCTCTCTCTCTTCAACAACAAAAAAAAACAACATACGAATCACATGGTCCATTTGATTGGATAATGATCAAACAAAAATGAAATCATGAAAATATTTTTTTGTTTTGGAAAAAAAACCTCAAACATGATCAAAATTTAATGAAAAAAAAATACCAACATTGATTCTTCATTGAAACTTCTATTTTTGACTGATTGACAAAATGATCCTTAAAAAAAAAGATAATTCTCATTGTTCATTCGATCGATATTTATAGTGATCACATAGTGATCACATCAATGATTTTTTTTTCAAATAAAAAGAAAGACTTGATCATTTTGATAGGTAGGATTTTCATTGTTTCAAATATCAAGCATCAAACATCGAATAAATAAATAATGATCATCACACACACACACAGTGAGATTGGGTTTGTTCAAAATTTATTCTACCCGATAAAAAAAGGACACTTTTTTTTGGCACCGGAATATCGATCTGTGATCTGGAATAGTGTCTGCCTGTGATTAATGATCAAATATCATCATCATCGAGACCAAACAACGAAACAAAACAAAACTTTCATCAATCATAATTGGTTGATGAACAGAAAAAACAAAAGTCAAACAAACTTTTCATCCTTTTCTCCCCATTCATAGCTAAATGTTTTATTTGTTTTGAATTTTCATTTTTTTTCTTTCAGAAAAAATTGACTAATTGATCCAAAATAGACTTTTTTGTCTCAACAAAATGCAATGAAATTTCAGATCTTAATATTTCTGTGGACTAATTTATTATTGAAGCCGGCAAAAAAACCAACAACTAAAAAGATTCAAGTGGAAATAACACGCAGCTGTCTTCCTTCTTTTTTTTTCCTGTAGAATATGGTTTTTTTTTCCATTTTCAAATTTCAGTGAAATAAATGATAATGAAACAACAAACATGATAATTCAATTTATGAATTGAATGGAATGGATCTTTCTCTCTCTTCTCATTTCGCTGAATATTATAAATTCATAATTACTCACATAAGTGTCTATGTGAAAATTAACAAGAAAACAAAAAAAAAAAGACGAAGAAGAAATTTCCATTTATAAAGTACATTATGATAGGAAGATATTGATTTTTTTTTGTTTCTTTTTCATATGTGTAAAGTCATCATCATTAACAGTTTTTTCTTTTTGGCTGTTGTTGTCAGACTTTTCATATTTTTTTCCTTTTAAATCAACCAGCCTAACAAAAGAGAAAAAACAGTATCCATCATATAACAATCTAGACTTGAATTCGATAAAAATGTTGACAATATTTTTCCTTTTTCAATCATTGATTATCATGAATGAATGTAGAAAACAAAAATCGATTACCGTAATACGGTAATTTCCCGTCCAGTGTATATAACCAGGCATGATATGTATTGAGCCTTGTCAAGACTTTGTGATTTTGTAGAATTTGAAGAAAACATTCTTTAGGATTCTTTAGGTACTTCATTTATATTCCCATTTATACACTTATGACAAGAAAAGAAAAAAAAATGATGAATCCACTGTAATTAACTGCAGTTAGATTATCATTCTCATCAACAACATCATCATTATTATATGATGTTTGTAATTGGGCTGGTTGGTTAGAAAGATATGCAAAGATAAGCAAAATTGCCAAAAAAAAATAAATAAATAAAGATTTCCATACATAAATATTATTATTATTATATTCATCTTTATTGAAATGATATTTGATATTGTTTACCTAGAAATTTGGGTGAGAAAAGGAAAAAAACAAACTTCAAAATTTTTTTTTTTTTTTTTTTTGATTCACATAACGTAATACGTGTATAGAGAGACATGGCTGCTCTAGAATGATATTTTTTTTTCTATCTCATCAATATTGAGAACAACCAACCAACCAACCAACCAACCAACCAACCAGCCAACCAATCAACCAACATACAAACGCGCAATGGATTCTTAGTCTAGGGTCGTTATGTTGTTTTATGTTATTGTTGGAATTCAATAGGAACTTTCATAGCATAGCACCGGCGCGTATTTGCCATTTAGTATTTACCGTGCCTGTTTGTGCCAGTGTGTGTGTGAATTATATTTTGGAAACACGATGCATCAACACAAAAACCATACGCCATTCAGATTCTTGTATTCAGTCACTTCTTGATTCGATGTTTCCTAAAATATATAAAAAAAAATTCCAACTTTATTTGATCAGTTTATTTATCCGGTTTATTATCGTAGTCGTCATCATCATCATCATCATCTTTTTTTTTCTTTCATTGACTGAATTTTCATATAGTGTTTTTTTTATCTAAAATCAAACAATCAAAGATTACCAAGTGTGTGTGTGTGTGTGTGTGTTTGTTTGTGTGCTGTAAAGTTATAAAAATTCCATAAATTTTTTCATCTGATTTGAATATTTTGTTGTTGTTGTTGTTTGTCGTTGTTATTGTTGAAATTATCGATTATCGATTCTTGCTTATTGCTTTTCGATTTGATTGTTGTCAGAATAAAATTTCAAATATAAAAAAATCGAATTCAAATCGTTGTCGTCGCCGAGGAATATTTTTTTCCCACCAAAAAGAAAAAAGTTTTCACAATTTACTTTGGGAAAAAGTTTCTTTACTTCTTTTTTTTCTTCGTTGTCGTCATTGAATTCTTGTGAATTTTTTTCAGGTGAAAAACAAAAAGTAAGTGAAATTCGGTTACAAAATGACTAACCCCATTCAAATGAAGAAGAATTGAATTCATTTTCATTTTCATTTTCACATCATTCATTCATTTTCATTCATTGAATAAATTCCAATCAAAACAATCAACCAAGCAAGCAATGATTTTTTTTCTGTTAATTTTTTTTGTCTGTTAACATTTCTGTTGAAGTTTACTTATGGATAAGATTTTCAATTTTCTTTTATTCATTCATTCATTCATTCTGTCAGTATTTGTACATTGAACGATTCAATGAACCAATTTTTTTTTTGTTCTCTGAAAAACAATTGAATTTTAATTAATAAAACAAATTTCATCAACAACATCAAAGATCTTTGATTTAGTGTTTCCAGTTTTCATTATTATTATTATTTTTTCCGTTTCTTCTTCAGCTATTTTTCAATTAGGAAAACATTCCAAAGAAATTTTTTCGATCAGAAAACAGATTTCTTGATTGAAAAACAAAAAAAAATATTTTAAAATTGAAAAAAACGATATTTTTTTCCAAATGAATAGAATTCATCATCATCATCGTCGTCATATCTGACAAATAAATAAAAAATATGATAACAATAATCAAATTAAAGGATGTTTTAACATTTATAAAAAATAATTTTTCATCATCATCATCATGGATAGTTTATTGGAAATATTTTTGCACTTGAATCCCCAAGAGTGAAAATTTGTGAAAATATTTCTGATATATATCTGTCTGTGTGTACTCTAAATTTAATTTTCTATGTTTTTTTCTTTTCTCTTACTCTTCTCTTACATATTAGATATTTTATGTAAGAAAACTAACATCATTTTCTTTAAAACACACACACACACATTCTGTTGACATTTTTTTCTTTGAGAATATTATTTCTAAATATCCATTTATATACAATGATAATGGGTCAATAATCTCTTTTTTTTTGTTTCAGAATTCTGCTGTTTCTTGTTGTTTGGTGGCAAATTAGTAATTTATTTACTGATAAATGTAATGTTGAGAGAATGAGAGAGAGATTGGAAGAAAGTTACGCCCAGCGTGTGTGTGTGTATGGGATTTTTGTGTTTTGTTTCCCAAAACAAAAAAAAATCCAAATAAAAAATTTATGGAGAAAAAAATGTTTGACCCCTTAAATGTTGGCTTACCTGTGATAAATCATAATCATTTTTTTCTCTTCATCAAAAATCAAGACAAGACAAACAAAAATGACAAATCAAATAATGTCTGAAAGAGAAAAGAATTTAAGTAAAACAGGAAAAAAAATAATGTCTTTACTTTT